>NW_027261264.1:0-38424 GCF_043641665.1 Enoplosus armatus | reverse complement strand
GGGGATCCCCAGCCTGTTTGGATTGAAAGCCCAAACAGCAGCTTCCTTATCAAAATATCACTTCAGAAACAAGATCAGCAAAATGTGTCCACAATTTCAGTGCAAAAACCATCTCCACTAACATAAAAAAAAAAGTCCTCTACTCATGCATCAGGATCTGGGTTGTTTACCACCTCAGGTAAGTAAGCTACTTGAACTGTTTAAGTATTTTTATTCACCAGAAGATAGGTTACTGGAAATGAAGGGAAAGAAGTGGAACGACAGGCCACAAAGGTCCTCGGCCGCAACCAAACATTGCATTTACAGAATATATGGCATGCATTCTTAACCAGCAGCGCTCTCGCTTAGGTTTAGTTATTTATGTTTCAGATACTCGCTTTTCCCAAGAAGTCAGATTTGATCCTACGTCTCAAAGTGTACGTTTATCCTCTTCAAGGATCTTCAGTTTTATTAGAACTTTCAAACCAACATTTCATGCACATAATTTAACACTTTATGCGAGATCAAACTGAAAGTGAGCACACCTGACAGGTCCGACGATCCCTCGGTACAGTGAAACGGCATGCGTGCACAGCGACAGCAAGTACGTTGTGTAAGATTTTAAGTACAAAAGTTGGTCTGTAAATTGATGTCATTAAGGACAGTTCGAGAAATACATTTACAGATTGCCTTCGTTTTCTCTTACAGATAAATTTGACTAATCTGGGGATGTTGCCCGCTGCTCGTGTTTCACAACTTGACTTCTTTTCAGCCATGTCGCCATGCTTCCAGATGTCAGCTATTAGCTGTAAAATGCTTTTCCGATACTGCGAGGACTCTTATTTCTGTAATTTTCACTCCTAAGGGTATCAGCATGTGCATCCGTTTCAGTTCTTAATTGAGAGAGAAGGACTTCCACTTTGTCATAAAATGTGTCTCACCACAACAATGAGGAGAAACATTCCAGAGTCAACATGTTTTTATTTTTCATCGTCAAACTTGACCGCTTCAACATCAATCCATCGTTTACAAGCAGCTGAACTCTTCAGGCTGTAACCGTTGAGAACCGGCGCCGCCACGCAACTTCACCCTGATTGGCTACAGTGAGAAATTAAAAAGGAACTTGGTGGGGGGGAGGGGGGGGGGGGCGTTGCACATTTTGGCCCTTCAAATCAATTAAATAATTACAATAAAAAAGGAAGAAAATGAGGCAAAAGAATGAATAAGACTCTATAAACCAGGCAAAAACGTGTGCTTTGGGTGGTTCCTTTGGCAGCAGTACTTCTTTACTCTCTACCGATCAACCTGGATAATTAGTAAACACACCCAGTACATTCCCAGTCTTCACACAGTTCAAGTACAGTTTTCATGAAGTGCTAACTCGGGGCAGCATTAATGCAAATACACTGGGATAAGGCCACTGTACGCTAAACCGTTTTGCCTCAATTCACTAAGATACAAAAGAAAAACCTGTTCCGTCACCTCCCACCTCGAGCTAATACGAGACGGAGGGAAGAGCTCAGATAGAAAAAAAGCATCAGGGTTTATTATATTCCATAAATGGAGAGGGAATGACAAACAGCAGGAGGAATTCTCTTTTAAACAGCCACAGTAGCACTTGATGGTGTTTCAGCCGAGCATTGTTGAGAAAGAGACGAGAGAGAGAGAGAGGGCCGAAGATATTGGTGCATGTCTGCGTGTCGGAGCAAAATAAGATGGTGATGAGACAGTTGAAACACAGGGCTGGATGTTGCTTTGATGTGTGTGTGAACAAAGAAAATTTTTGACAATCTTTTGCACCCTCCCGATGTCTACAGACTCCCACATAAAGCTACTGACGGAAGCTCTGGGTTGATGCAGTTTTCTGGGGCAACAATTTTGGCTCCAAGGAAATGAGCGATTCAACACCAGCCATTTGGCAGATATGGTTTGATCTCACCTTAGTAAAGTAGAACAAGGTGATGGCTTCCAATCTTCAGCCAGCCAAATCACTTGGATCGTCACAGGATGCCACTTGTGAAATATATTTCTTTAGCATTTCATATGGAAGGCTAGTTAAGGGGGACTAAAACTAACTGGAAACTGTCTCTGTATCCCTGAAAAGTTGACATTTGGAAGTCCAAAACAGCACCCAAAGTGCAACCTGGCCAAACTCTCCAAAGTGCTCCCATGCACCAAACCCTGCAACACCAAAACCCTTCTAGCCACACCTCCTTCTTCTCCTCCTCCTCCTCCTCCTCCTCCTCTTCTCCTTCCCCCACCTGGAGAAGGGGCTCAGTAGCGATAGTGGTCCGGTTTGAAGGGCCCCTCGCTGGGCAGACCCAGGTACTTGGCCTGCTTGTCTGACAGCTTGGTCAGTTTCACTCCCAGTTTATCAAGGTGGGCGGCTGCCACCTGCTCATCCAACTATTGAGACAGAGAGAAATGGTCCAGTTAGATTAAAAAAACACTGGTATTTGCTTACCGATCGATTTTTCTACCACCTAACTTTACTTTCTATGTATACTCCATTTGATTACCTTTTGGTTGTCTGATGCTGAACAAATTTTAGTCACAGCAATGTTTCTGACGAGCAGCGATTGCTTTTTTCAGAATGAGGCTGAAATGATTTCTGATCATTTAACCAGTTCAAAATGTGACCCTTATCATTAATCTAAATAGCTGCAGACCAAATCTGACATCAGTCGACTAACGGATTCAGCAGTATTTCAGGGTGTCCTTAGATTTGTAAAGTGTTCCTGTTGTGCAAGACTATTCTGTTAAACAGGGAGGAGTACTTCAGTGAGTGTGAAGGAAAGAAGGACTAATGTAAAATTGAGAGAGAAAAAAAAATAAGCAGCACATCTTGGATGGAGCATGATGTTCTGTGGGCATAACCCCGCTCCTTAAAGCTCCACATCATCTCTTGGCTTTTTACTGTTACTCCCTTTCTGAGCCGGTTAAGCTCCAAATAAACCTTCAATCCCTTGCATTTAGCAGCAGCTCCCTCTTCCTGTTTGGTTTAGTATCCTCGCTCTGGTTTAAAATTCCTGCCCGCCTTGTGAACCCTGCTGCCTCTGATGGAACAGCTCTCTCAATATTCACTGTAAAAACATTTAACCTTTTACATAAACATTTAAAGACACTAAATCTGGAGATTCCTGCTTCAATTTCTTCACTGTGGTTTTCAGGCAGAAGTGAAATACATTTCATGCCAAGATCACAATAAGGGCCCGACACCCAGCTTGGTCTCCATTTTAAATGGATCTTTTCTATTTTCTGGTTACAATCCTGAATACTTAGACATCTGGTGTATAGCCCTTGCATAAAAAAAAAAAAAAAACACTTTACCTCTGACCTCAGAGATTTCACTTTGTGTGAGATAAAATTAAAAACTCCCATTGAACCAACTACTATAATTTTAGGCCCATCCATGTCCAAAACTGTATAAGATACAATGCATTAATCATAGTGTGGTTTCTGACCTTCTTGGGCAAGAAGTAGACTCCCAAGGGGTATTTGGCGGTGTTCGTCCACAACTCGATCTGAGCCAGAACCTACAGGAGATGAGACAAACCGTTTAATAAAGCAGACTGGATGCACCCACAGTGCTATTATGACAATACGTGAAGGCTGGAAATTTAAAATCTTGTTGCTGCTTTGAAAATCATTTTACCAATCATTATGACTTAAGAGAACTTCCAGTTTCTACTCCTTGTATTATTATCCATATTGTCCCTTCTCTGGCTCACTCAAACTCACAGTACCTGATTGGTGAAGGAGTTGCTCATGACGAAGGAAGGGTGTCCCATGGCACAGCCCAGGTTGACCAGTCTGCCCTCGGCCAGGATGATGATGTGACGACCGCTCTTCAAACGATAGCGATCCACCTGAGGAGAAGGATTACTGCTGCTGTGATGGTTCAGATACCGAGCAGGAATACAGATGGCAATATAAGCCTAGGGCAGCTTAAAATGGAAGAAGTGACCATGTATTACTAAAAAAAAAGTTTGTTTTCCTACCTGAGGCTTGATGTTGACCTTCTCTGCAGCGTTTTTGTTGAGCCAGCTCATGTCGATCTCACAGTCGAAGTGTCCGATGTTACAGACGATGGCGTCGTCCTTCATGTTCTCAAAGTGACTGAAGGTAACAAATACAGTTGGGTTTTTTTCCCCCGTACAAGAACTCAATAGTATTTAGGATATTTCCCTTTGTGGAACCTCAGCTACTGAAAGTAGCATTTCAGTTCAGTTCTAGTGGAAACATCAGAGTTGGTGAAACTTACTGTCCCAGGATGATGTCCTCACAGCCGGTGGTGGTGACGAAGATGTTTCCTTCCTTGCTAGCCTCATCCATGGTGGTAACCTCATAACCTACAGAGCAACAGACGAGAAGGGTTTATATTGTAAACTAACAGTTTGTTTCGAGAATAGACTGATCAAAATGTTTTGGGATGAATGCCACCCATTATTCACCAGCTCAACCTACAAGTTCATATTTAGATGTACATAAATAGAATAAATGTTGGGTGCCAGTGCCCTCTCTCCATGGTGTTTAAAATGAGTGTTCATGGCCTTAAATATACTGTTTTGGCAGTCACCACCTACCCTCCATGGCGGCCTGCAGGGCGTTGATGGGGTCGATCTCTGTGACGATGACGCGAGCTCCGAACCCACGCAGAGCCTGGACGCAGCCTTTACCCACGTCACCATAGCCTGCCACCACGGCAACTTTACCAGCAATCATCACATCAGTGGCTCTCTTGATGCCGTCGATCAGGCTCTCCCTGCAGCCGTACAGGTTGTCAAACTTACTCTGCAGGAGAGAGAGAAGGAAATTATATTACTACATATTATTCAACAGGATGTTAGTCTTTTTCCAGACAAAACAGAAGAGTTTTCACTTAAGGGCCTGGTGTTAAATTCAAAGATTTTTTACATACATTTCCATAAGTCAGAGCATTCCCATGACCTCTAGTTCAGAGCCATTCATTAGCTAGACACTTATAGCAAGCATTTCAGGCAATACAAACGGCTCAAAAAGGTCTACTAGAAAGTCAATTTGCAGTTTGAATCCTATATCATTGTTGAATGAATCGTGAGACTTTATCTGTCAAAACATGTTTAGAAAAAAGGTGGTACTTAAACTATTCCTTCATTAATTAATGGTTCCACTGATGAGGATTATTATACATTTCTGTCCACCTTCTCAGTCACACTACAGGATGCAGCTGTCGACCGGAGGCATGTTACCTTGGTGACGGAGTCGTTGACGTTGATGGCGGGTATTTTCAGCTCGCCCTTTTTCATCATCTTGTACAGGTTGTGGACACCTGTGGTGGTCTCCTCAGACACTCCACGGATACCTTAAAATACAAATACATATTTTTTACCAGTTGCAAAAATATTCCACAGGGGTAGAGCACTGGAGTAAAACACTGTTGAGTAAGTTATCATTTCATGAAAACTATGAGACTCATTGTAACTACATTGTGAATCATCATAGTCTGACCTCTCTATGGTTACTTATATTTCACAGAGTAATTTAAGAACAGGCTTTATGCATGCAAATACATAATGTGTGTTTAACTGTCGGTGGTGAGAATCACTCCGAGTCCTCCGTGTGTTGTAGAGTCTCAGTGCAGACTACCACCGGTCTCTCTCTGCCACCTTATGACACAGCTGCAACACTGACAGTTGGGCTGCAACGCCTCAAGGGGCATTAAATCAAGCATTATTATGTTATGAGAGATTTTTTTTTTGTATTTTTTCCTCCTTGATGGGCACACAAGTCTATCATAACACCCTGAGCATTAATTTTGTATTAAGTTTATGTATGAAAATATTGTGTGAATACTGCCAATTTAAGTTCAAAATGATGTAACATTGATGAATTGCAGCTGTTGTACGAGCCAGCCTGTATCACACAACTATCACCATCTAGTGTCCAAAACTCTACTGCAGCTTTACATTTAATTAAATGTTAGAGTGGGTACACCCATCACCAGCCACTGTGCACTGCATGCTGGGACATCTTCTGGTCAAAACTAGTTTCCTGTAGCAGCCACTTCAGAGAAGAAAAAGCACCAAAATCAACTACCAGACTGAGTGGACTGGTGGTAAAATTGTGAAACTTAACCAGAACTAAGATCCTTTGTGACATCTGAGATCACCGTCAGAAATATCTGGTCACTATAATTCTATGAGCCGAGATTTAGGAACCACCAACAGCTGGCCAGGAAACAAACCCTCACCAAAATGTCAGTGATTAAAACTACGAGATGCACCGTGTATTCAATGAGATCTTAAGCCTTTTTCTAAAAACCTTCAACTAGGGAACAGGGGAGATGATAAACAGCGACCTCATAATAAAACCGTGTGTAAAACAAACCAACCTGCCAGCAGTTTGGGATACTTCTGGTGGATCATGTTGGTGAGGTCTCCTCCGTCGTCCAGGATCATGTTGAGGGGCTGGCCGTCTTCGAAATACACAGTCTGTTCGATGCACCACACGTACTCCTCGTCGGTCTCACCTTTCCACGCATACACTACACAAAGAAAGAAAGCGTGTCAGGAGAGAATCAGGTGAGGATATTCTCACCCACTGGCAGCCAGTCTAAATTGTTGGTGGTGAGAATCACTCCGAGTCCTCCGTGTGTTGTAGAGTCTCAGTGCAGACTACCACCGGTCTCTCTCTGCCACCTTATGACACAGCTGCAACACTGACAGTTGGGCTGCAACGCCTCAAGGGGCATTAAAACATTTGACATACAATAACTGGTGAGTAATATCCTTTATTTGACCTCCCTGTAGTTGCATTTCGCTTGACACGGAAACCTCAGAACTGTCTTTTCATCAGCCTTATGACAGTAGAGTCTCAGACGCTAACAGTTAGCTCCCGCTGCCATACCGGGAAACCAACATGCAAATGACCTGGTACAACTTTAGACCACATCCACACTATACAGACTCAGTCTGTGCGAAAACAACATGTATCCCACACACTTTAATGTCAACAAGCCACAAGATGTTTCTCGTTTGTGGGTGAGAAAAACACCAGCTTGGTGTGGGGAGGGGAGGCCAAAAAAGGAGAGGAAAAAAAAAAAGATGCGTTTTCAGATTTTAGCCACTATGGTGTGGATGTACTCCAACAGTCTGAACCTCAGACACACTTTTTACAAGTAGTTGAATGGAAAGTTTTTGCTGAGACAGCAAGAAAGTCATAATACACAGCTTGTTGATGTTTGCAAACCTGACCAGGTCATTTCATAACTTAACACAGTCACACACACACACAGTCAGTGTGTTACCTGGAATGCCAGCCTTGGCAACGGCGGCGGCAGCGTGATCCTGAGTGGAGAAGATGTTACAGCTCGACCACTGAACCTGAGGAGGAAGAGAGTTGAGACTCATGAAGCATCCAACTTTTCTTTCATTAGCGGACTCTGAAAATTTGTTTATGTGAATGAACTTCCCATTATATAGTTTACTTGTAATAGAATTCTTGTCAAAGAGAATCAGGTTGTGCATTATCATAATTTGATCTCTACCTGGTAACTTTGACAGGTACATTTGTTTCACTGGGTATTTTAACATCCCCACGGCTACAGTACATTTTCTATGTTAAAGTGTTGGTGGTGAGAATCACTCCGAGTCCTCTGTGTGTTGTCGAGTCTCAGTGCAGACTACCACCGGTCTCTCTCTGCCACCTTATGACACAGCTGCAACACTCAGTTGGGCTGCAACGCCTCAAGGGGCATTAAATCAACATACAATAACATTTGGTGATGAATGATCTTATAATTTAACTAAAACATATCATCACACAGTATTTTACCCTTGCTGGACACAGCACATTCACTATAGCCTCAATGCCAAAGGTTATCACACTCTGGTCACATTTATGGTTAATCTTTCAGAAGTTACGATGAGCATTCACTGTACATAAGGTCCCACTCTGTATGAATATAAATGACTGGTAAATCATAGTAAAATCTTTACAATTGTGTGTCAGATTATTTCTGAAAGCAGATGTGATGAACTGCCACTGCATCGTGGACCAAGTCAACACATTCTGCTGCCATCTAGTGTCCAAAACTTCACTGCAGCTTGAAAGAAATCACAGGGAAATCCAATTGTCCAGCTGCATGTAAAAGTGTTTTTTTTTAGACTGTTTCCTCCCAATAATCACAGTACTGTAAAGTCAATTTCAATCCGAGAAATTAAGACTGATCACTTTGTTGAACTTTTAGAATATAAAAAGACAATAAGAACCACCAACTTTGGTAGCAGTAACAGGTAGTTTTGCAAGCGACACAATTACAGAGTATCACCACCACCACGAAGAGAGAAGTATAATCAGTTGACAGAGAAAAAACATCCAAGCTGAGAGCAGGTTACTTATTCTCTGTTGCTTCTCAGGGTGCAGGTTTCCACAGGACAAAACCAGTCATGGTCAGACAGATAAAAACCAACATAACAGAACACAGCGGCCTTGAGGCAGACAGAGGGAGAGAGAAAACCCCACACAGTTCATTCACATAAATGGATCAATAAACTTGTCCTCTCAGTAACTACTGCTGTAGTGCACAGATGGCACAAGTTATACTGGGCAGCTCCTGCTATGAAAGAGAAGCCACGTTATCAGTAAGCCAAACCGCTCCCTTCTCTGATTAAGCCTTTTGGCTTCTTCATTCATATAAAGACTAACTGAGCCAGTCCGCTCTCACCACTGTACAATAAAGTATGATGGAAAGGATTAGGTTGCATTTGTTTTTTGGACCTGTAATGCTCATTTTCTAAAATGTTCCCGAGGACAACTCATCTTTCCTTACCACTGAGAAGTTCTCAATGATGAGCAAATAAAATTAATGTGCCTTAATGTGGCAAAAGTTAATAAACTCTTGGAAGCAAACTCACATTACATGTCACCCTGGTGGGAAAATGTTTTTCTGAAGTTTTTCTGAAAGACATGAATGATCAGTGGATGCTCTCTCAATGACTAAGTATTAATAAGCAGCTGGTAAATGTTACCACAGCTCCGAGGGCGGTGAGGGTCTCGATGAGCACGGCGGTCTGAAGGGTCATGTGGAGGCAGCCGGCGATACGGGCTCCCTTCAGAGGCTTGGACTGACCGTACAGCTCCCTCATCTTCATCAGACCGGGCATCTCATTCTCCGCAATGTCGATGGCCTTACGCCCCCATTCGGCCAGGCTGATGTCAGCTAGGATAGAGAGGGAGAGACAGCAGGATGTTAAAGGGGTCATTTTTTCAAGCTTTCCATTTGCAATGGACTCAATTTCTTTAATCCTGTTTGAAGCTGCCATGTCTGAAGAAATTCACTTCATATCCTCCCGCAATTGTTTAACCTCTTAGGTTAGTAAATCAAAATTTTAATAACATACCAAAATTAATGATAAATTATAAGATTAAAAACCAATGAAATGGATTCAAAAAGGTCTAAAATACAATCTGGAACGAGGTCATGAAGAGTCTTAAATGTAATCAATAAGATCTTAAAATCTATCCTAAAACAAACAGGGAGCCAATGTAAAGAGGCCAAAAACGGGTGTGATCGTATCTCTGGTTAAAAGCAGAGCAGCTGATCTTGAAAACAGATACTTTAGATGATATCTGCTAATGTTTTTCCTGATGTCGTTTTCTAACCAGTGAGAAATGGCCTTCTGTCTTCTGACCATGTTGCTGCTGTACTGGGAAAATGAACACAAGCACAGCTTTCTGTACAGTCACTCCCTTCATACCCAGACAGCTGCTGTTGCACATGTGTAGTTTGTTTAAGCTTTACTGAAGAGTGAAGAACATGATCCAACTAAATGTATGCAATAGGGAAGTGTAATTATGCATTTAGAACATGACACTGAAAAATAAGCAAAGTGATCAAAAACCGATCAATACCTTTGACGGCATAAAGTTATTCAAGGTTTATTTCGTAAACATGTCAGAACAAGTGCACATTGAACAAGAGTTTGTGTGTTGCAAACAGTCTGGATTGAAAACTTAAACCTTATTAATCCTCACTGACTGTGATTCACAACTTAAAAATAAAAACGTCAGTGGTTTTCACTTCTTGTTTCTTTTGCAGCACTGTGTACAAAGTGTAAGCCCCAACCAAGCTGCTGACCATGTCCCTTTATGAAGCGAGAACCATCTCTGCAAACTAATCAACTGTTCTATGCTGCAGGTAGACCTCAGGGTGAGGGATTAAGTCCCAAAGTCCAACCCACCCTCCACCACTACCACAGAAGCATCAGCCTGTTCAAACACACCTCAGCAAGGCTAACTGCACTGAACCAGCACTGGGCTGAATGGCCAGCCACAGAGAGGATTAGAGCCGCGAGTTCACACAGAGGTCAAAGCATAGACTGTATTAAAGAAGTTCTATACAATCTGACTTTTTGTGAAGGAATGGAGTCACCCCCCTGCTGGCCATTAGAAAGAATGCAGACCCGGAGGTTGGTGCTTGGGTCAAAGTAGTGCCTAAACTAAAAGTCAGTGAGTGAAATCTCTTTGGGGATGTGAATAATTGTGTGGTAGTGTGTAGCATTTGAAGCGCAGTTACCCACCAAAGGCCTGTTATAGTTTATGGCCACTGGTATGAGTGCCCTCATGATCGAGGTAAACTTTGTGCCAACGGTAAAAATCAGGCCAGCCATTAGAAAAGAGAACAAAGCCAGTCCTGTATGTAGAAGTGAAAGCTTTTATGTTCTGTTCAAGCCAAGGCTTCAGTGTAGTAGGAATATCGGGTTGCCACTAAAACATTTATTATTAATTGATCAGCTGATTATTTCCTAACCTAATCTTTTAGCCTGTAAAATGTCCAATAGATGCAGGGCGAAAAAATCCCCATCAAAAGTTCCAGAGCCGCCAATCTGTATCAATAACAAAATACATTATAATATAAAGCCGTATTATCATTTGTCCTTCACACGTGCGGCAAACCTGATATCCTAAAAGCATTAGAATAGAGAATTTACATGAGGCAAAATGCAAGATTGGCCTACAGACAAAATGTTTCACTGATTGACTGCTAGTAGTAGATGAGTGATCAATCAACGTGTCAGGACTTGGTGGAGGCAGTCACTGGGTTGAGCTCTTAACACATTGCATGTAGTCAATGGAGAATGTGTAAACTTTGCCCCAGAGCTATCTGTTAGCAGAAGGTTGTGCAACATCTTCTGCTTCTAACCAGCTGCTTCACATTCATGGACCAGCAGACGTAACAGTAGATAATTAATTATTTTTTATAATATTTATACATTTTACAATTACAGATATTTTAAATGGAGCTCCTATTTTACGTGCATTTCTGATGCCATTTTTGCAGTTTTTCCATTCCTACGTTCATTTTGTTCCTTTCAACGCAGATAAGTTAAAGGATGATCCCACTTTTTTTCCCCCACCCCTCATGGAGATGCTTCACCAATTCTGGAGCAAAACAAAGACAACTTAAGCAATAAAAGACGGTTCTACTTAAGTCATAAACTTCAAAACATTTGCAATCAAAAGTATTTAGCTCTCAAAGCTGTTTTACGAAACACCACGTGTAGTCTCGGCATTACTACGGTATGAGAGTTACATACAGTGCAGCTCAGTCTCTACCTGCTCCTGTCACTCATGCAGAAACTGGCGGTGAGGCGCCAGGCAGCACGGGAAATGTAGTTTAAAAACACAGCCCGAGCCGATGAACCTGACGCCTCCTGCTCCGGTGATAAACTACAATATCCAGAGGCTGCGGACGTAGTTTCTGTTCACGGTGAAGACCATGCTCTGAGCTTGTACGACTGTTACATGTCGATTCATTCCCAGATTTGAGCAACTTTGCAAACTGCGAGTGTCTGAAGGTGTACATTTTACAAGTAACAAGCTGAAATAGCTGTAACGGACGACAAACGTGCTAAAACAGCCTGCTAAGTGACAATAACACCATCCAGTTGACCACACGCTAGCAAGTTAACGTTAGCAACAACGAAGCCAAGAGAGAGCTATCGCTTACAAAACCTGAAATTAGCGGCAAAGCAATCTTAAACATCCGACTACATTTGTTTGGTGGCACGATTAGATGATTTTAGGCTAAATTCGGCCGCTGAAACAACCGTTACGTTAGCCGACACGCACATTGCCTCATACTTAACAGCATGCTAGCTAACAAAGCCACACTCCTTCACAAAACAAAAATTATAAGCACAGTTAAAACAATAAACATTGACACTGACCAACTTTGTAGTTAAGTTTGTCGGACATGGTTCTTTTCTGGTGTTTTGTTGCGGGGAGGTTGAGAGCGGCGGCAGCCTAGCCGACGGACAGAGGTAGAGAGGGAGGGACAGAAACATGACGGCTCGCTTTTTATCCTCGAAGCCACATTCAAACCAGTTTACACGACAGGGCGGTTCAAACCCGGATTTACGCTGGCTTCCTATTGGCTGCAGTAGCTCCCGCCCCGCGTGTGAGTGATTTGATTGGATAACGGTTGATGTGGTACGGTCAACCAATGAGAACTTGAGGTGCAGTGTGGGGCGTGAGTATTTGGAACAAGTTTTGTCTGGACTTGGTGTTTTCCAAGTTGGCAAATAATAAACAGTGTAACTATCATATTACTATTACATCACTATTTTATAATTATGGGGTTGAATAATAAGGGACTGCAGGTTACACAAGCACTTACAACACATCGTGTATAGTTTTATAGTTCTTACTTGTACTAGAATTAATGTTGTACTGCAAGTGTTTGTTCTGAGAGTTGAACTAGGTTGTGAAATACTCAGGTGAATGTGTGTTGGAACTGGAGGATAGTTTACTATAACATAATGTAACATATTTACATTAGGTAAATGCAAGGCTGAATTACCAACCAGGCAAGATGTCCAACTGCCCCAAAATCCCCACGTTGACTGTGTGTTAATGGTAATTGTGTGGTGAATTGATTAATTGCTTTGCTTTTTTTAAAGAATTTTCATCAGGCCCTGTGTCAAAATCTACTAATTGTTTTAGTTTTTACTGTGCTCACATGGTTTGATTACCATAAGCTAAGTGACACAGAAAGCCTGGGGCCAGATACCTGAGTCATTCAGATGAAAACGCCTATGAAGCCAATGGTGCCAGCCAGTGTGGTGTAATCTACACAGATACAGTGTAGATATAAGAAAGTTGAGTATCTGCTCTTTACTTTTGCAAGGGTAAGACTCAAAGGCAGTGTAAAGGTACGCCAGGTCAGAGAATGGTGTGGAAAACGAATCAAATCTATTCTATTTGTAAGACTAGTGGAGCTATATAGGCAGGAATGACAGCTGGTCAACTCAGCAGGCCATGGCAGTCAGATGACACTACTTATGAAGCCAGTGGGGCCAACCAATGTAGTTTAGCCAAAGGTAGCCATAGCCATATCTTAGCCTAAGATATACGGTCTGGTTAAGCAGCCATGTATCTCCTCTTTGCTTGGGAACAGGTAGAATTCAAATGCAGTTTAAAAGGACGTTTAGTCTGTTAAGGAATGGTGTCACCTGTCAGAGCTTGTTGGTTTGGGAGCGTGTACTTGTTGGTTTACTCTACAAAACAGTGAAAATGGCCCAGAAAAAAAACTAAAAGGCATCAAAAAAGGGCACCATGGAGCTGACAAATGATTCTTGGCGCATCAAGGTGGTCAAACTGGAAAACACTGAGGACCAATTAAAGATTGAGCACTTCAAACCATTAAAGTGCAAAGATCATCCTGTATCAATAAGCACTTTTCATACATAAAATGCGGCAATAAATTATAATATAGTAAAGAATGCAACATTAAGTCTTATACATGTGTGTGTGCATATATGCTAAAAATAGCCATTGCCCAACCTAAACTCTAACCCCAGCCTTGGCCTTTGCTCCAGTATTTTCTCCATACTGGACCTGGTTTCAGCGTCACTGAGAGCACCGTTGTTGCTCGCTGAAATTGCACAAAAAATATGATGCAGTGTTAAAAGACAATTCTACACACACACATATATAGTATACAGTATACACAGTGCAAGGAGAATCAGAGATATATTTCAACCTAAATAAACAATGTCACTGATAATGTGTTTAACTTGACAAATATTATAGTATGAAAAGATTTTCTCGTTAGATTTCCAGTTACTTGGGTTCTGTTTTACTGAAGTTTTTGTCAAGGAGGACGTCACTGACGTGAGATATCGGACCAATTCATTAACAGATCAGATTCTTTTTTTATAGAAAATATTCTAGAATATGTACAGGTCTATTCACCTGCTAAATGATGCCTAATTTGTCCCACAATTACAATATACGGTCGGGAAATGTAGATACTATACAATAAGCCTAGAAATACAGGGAGTGAAAGACTCAAAGCCTCATGTTGAAGCAGCTAAACTCAGCCCACCGGTAGAAACACTATACTACAGCTAATTTAAGAGCGTGTTTCAAGTGGTCTTGATCTGGACCACAGCAGACTGTCACCCAATCGGTCTCAAGTCTTGCGGGTTTGAGTCTAAATTCCTGTTAAACACTCTCAGAGGCTGGAACGAGGTGTACTCAGGTCTATATAGTACATAACATTCCACTGTCACCAAATCACTACAGCTCTTTGTTCAGATTTTAAAATATTGAACTCACAGGGAATATTTCTTTCCTCCTAAGCAGGATTATTTATACAGTAGGATTATTTATTTTTGCCTTTATCACTTAAGTAGATTATGAATACAGTCAATAATACAACTGCTAGTGCAAACCACAGGTGGCCCTGCATAGTTATGCCATTAAAACACATTATTCGACACTTGAATTGTGAATGAGCCCTCAATGATTTGTCGAATTTAAATAATAATAATAAAACTGCATCCAAGCTATGTGAATTTAAGTGTCAAATAAATTATATTACGACAAAGTTATTGTATTTGTAATAAGGGAGCATATCTACAATGTAATAACATGCTAATTTGCACAACATAATAAAGACTTACATTCCTAATATACACACAAAGCAAAGTTTCACTATTGAATTCTATAACAAATATATTATAAGTCCTCCATTTACAGTGAACATCAATGTTAAACCTCTGCTCACCAGCATGACAACAGGCAATGAGGTTAAAGTTCAGAAGAGCATTTTTGTGGGGATCAGGGTTTCCTGATAACTTTGTGTAAACATGCCCTTTAAAGGATTTTTGGTGTAAAAGGTCGTGACTCTTCAAGTGTATAATCTCACCTCTGAGTAGCACTCAGACTCTGAACAGTGTGAGGAATATCTTAATAAAGACTTACACAAAAGCAGCCTCTTTGTGGCACATACTAGTTTTGTGTTAACATTTAAAATTATACATTTAGTTTCACATATGTTGACATTATAACATTACCGTGTTAGCAAGCTAACAAAGTAACAAGTTCCAAGTTCTTATCCTGCATCCCACCATTAATTATTGTTGTTAATCAAAGTATTATCAATAACTCATCCTGCACTCAGGGGCCATTACATAAATATATCCAATCAAATGTGATGAGGCAACTGGCTATATGATAAATAAAACACTACATTTCTTTAGCACATGGGCTGTAGTGGCTAGTAGAGCAGCATCATGGGTCAGAGGTGAGGTTTTAGAGAGGTCTGGATGGAGGCCAACAACCGTCTACAACTGTGTAGTCGGTGGTGTCCAGCTCCAACCCGCTGTGGTTCTCCAGAGACTCCATGTCGCTCTCTCTTGTCTACTTTTGAGCAATGAAAGTGAACTGCCAAGGATTTGATCGAGGCCCTCTCATAATTAAACTCTACTCCTATGTCAGCTGTATTTACAACAGTTCATGTTGTCATGTTCTTGTCATGAAAGACAAGAAGCCTGAATAACTATGCTTACTATTGCTAACTACACAGAATCAGGTTCCAGATGGTCGCCGATTGAGGTATGGACAAATGCAACAGTGTCGATACTTGCATCAAATCCCATCTTTATTAAGATAAACTGTATACAACCCCAGTCACAGGGCGACATTGCTGCCACACAGAAAAATCTCCAACGTCCAACCTCTTGATACAGCTCTGAGCAGAAGTGGCTACAGGTCCCACTGTGTGTCTGTGCAGCCACATAGAAGATGAGTGATATTTGAGGTAAACAGAAAAGAACTCTATTGGCATATGCAGGTTTCTTTTCAATAGTGTCTTTAAATATCAGGACTGGGGTCGACACGCTCACAAATGACGTGCTTTCGCATGACAAAAATGAGCAAAAGTTTCAAATCAGTACTTCATTTAATCTATTTATTTAAGGTCATGTTGACTTGACTTTGGGTCACGTTTAAAGTGGTCTCAGCCATCCGTTTGATTTTGGATCTACCCCAATCCATCCATGCATAAATGTACCTGCTGATAGGAGGGAAGTGTAGCTACAGCCATTTTATCAACCGACATGGGACCATCACGTCTCATGTTCGTGTCTCAATTTTGCATTACAGCTGAGTCAAGAGCAAATGAAAAAGTATCCAGCTCGCCATCTCAATTTGACTAAATATTCACAAGAGGTCACTGTGTCAAAAGGCTGAAAAAACATCACACACACTCACACACACATTATCTTTAAATTCAAACAATGTAGGATTTTCTCAGAGTAAATAACTGTTAAACAGACAGACAAGGCGCTCGAGGTGTCAGGCACATGCAATTTAACAGAGGAATTCCAAGGTGTTGTTATGAGCCCTTTGGCAGCCATATTGGAGGTCCACTACTCCTGACAATGTGTAAAGTGTCATAATATAAGAAAGTAGCTTTGGTTGATTTCTGCACAGTTCGGATTAAGGAGGAGGAAAAACGTTTTTTTGACTTATTTTAAAGGGGCACAAGCCAAAAAGGTGGGAACCACTGAGCTAAAGTATCAAGTAGAAGCTAGCATCGGCACCTCATGCCTTGATAATTGAGCCTGCTAGCTAACAGCTAACTTTCACTAACCGACTGAGGAAGAATGGTTTCTGAAAAGGATCTTTTTCATATCTCTTGGCCTGTCTGGTTGTTAAATGTTTTGTTAAGCAAATTCAGCTGCGAAGCCTGTTTCAGTATTAGCATTTGAGTCACAACTAGGAAGCGTACTGATGGAATTGGTAAAAACCAGGCACTGGTGCTACTGTAATATTCAGTGATGGGAAAAAATAAACCATTTATATATAAAAAAATGTTTTCCTAATTTTTTTAACGTTTTAGAAATGTAACTGATCAGATCCAGAGTGATTAATGAAGTTGTCTGCGGAGGAATGGCTGAGAAAGGGATCAAACCCTGGATCCTCCCATTACAAGGGGTTTCCACTGCTGTAACATGTCACCGTTTTCTAGTTTGACAGCAATATTTCAATGAGAAAGTCCTACATTTTCATCATTTATCTTTTTTTGCTGCTGTTGAGATTTAGAAGAGATGGTGTAGACGATGGGTGGTTGTCATCATTGAAGAAGAGCAGAGAGATGACAACGCAGGAAGCAGAAAAATGGCTGAGTCATGTCGTCTTTCTGTTTTTGCTTTTCTCCCCCACACATTTGTTGATTCTTCACATTCCTCCCGGAAACAAGCCTCACCCTGTTCCCCCACACACCCTTCCCTCGAAGTATGCACTTGCACGCTCCTGACATAAGTGCACTTTCATGCACTGTCTTTCCTCGCAAAGAGAACTTATATATATATAACCACAGGCTGTCAGACATTTGCTCTATGCCCTTTAGAAACAGAGGAGTGCGCAGCTGGAGCAAAGAGATTCTTACTGTTACATTAATCAGAGTAGAAAAGCCTGGGTTCATTTCAGTGAATATGTGCACAAGTGCATACTTTAGGGTTGGGGTACGGTTAGATAGTGGGACGTAAGCTTTAAGACAGAACAGTATGCCAGCTCAGTAGCCCAGAGTCCCTGTCTCTCTTCCAGATGTCTGGGACCAGCCTGGTAGCACAGAGACAGACAGGAGAGGGGCTATGGCTAGCTAGCAGGGCAAGCTAGCTTAGTTAGCCGCCCAGGCCTCAAGATCCGCCATGTCGTCTTCGTCTTCTTCCTCCTTCTTCTTGGCTAAAAAAAAGGAACAAATAGAAATAAAGCATGGAATATAATTATCATATTGTGTAGACTTTAGTGATGCTAAAGTCAATAAAGTATTTCTGATTTGTGTGTGCATTAAACAGAGGTTTTATGAAAGTGACATATAATACCTGGTCTAGATGGTAGTGATGTAGATGGTACGCTGGGTAGAGGAACGTCCTCTGTTCCTTCGATTTCCAGAAGATTTTGGTCCAGCTCTTCCTGTTCCAGCTCCTCCAGCTCGGCCATAAGCTCATCCTGAACACACACAAACACAAGTAAGTAATCAAGCAATAAGGTTTGTGTAGGGACACCACAGACATAGACTAATTCATTTTAGAATTAATTTAGAATTTTCTCCATTTTATTCTGGTGCCAGCAGCTGCAACTGGAAGAGTACATTAGGTTATGGAGACATAAGTGAAGACCAAGTGAAGTCTAAGCTTTTTGCCTCCATGTCTCAAGTCAACTTGACTCAAAGTCGAGTTGCCAGTCCTCATTTTTTGCAACTCAACGCAGGTAAGAGTTCTGGAAGTGGTTGTGGTTTTTGTTCTCACCTCGTCAAACTCGTCTCCAAAACCAATCGGTCTGGAAATTACATCCGAGATTTCTTGAGCCACTTCCTGTTGTTCTGTGATGTCCGCCATCAGATCATCTACTTTGTCTATGTCCCTGTGAAACAGAAGGACAGAGAGAGAGAGAGAGACGACATGAACATGTAAACATTCATACATACAAGTATAAATAAATCAATATAAAACAATGGTAGACCATGTGCCATTTAGATCTTTGGGCCACCAAAGTATTGTCTGCATACAGTAACTCATAATACTTACTTACTTAAACCTCAGCACAGACAAAAGAAAATTGAACCTGTAACTTGTTTCTAAATGTCTCTCTTACATGTTTTCGTGTGCAGCCTTCATTGCCTTGGCGGCGAAGCCCATGTTCTTGAGCACTTCTGTGTTGGTGTTGGCATTCTCTAGCGCCTCCCTCTGGAACTCAATAGTAGACAACGTCCCGTCAATCTGAGCCAGCTGCTTCTCATAACGCTTTTTCCTCTTCAAGGCCTGTAGAGCCGCTGGACAGGAAGAGACAAAGTTAGTTCAGGAGACAGCCACAACTCTGCCAATGTTCTCAATATAAAAACAACTCAGTGGGTGTTGATGAGGTATTTTAAGAAGGCTTTTTTTCTTTCAGGGGTTTAAATGTAAACCCTAGAAGTGTGAGAAAGCGAGAGACAAGGCAGAGACAAATAGTCAATTCAGTAGCATAGCATGCATAACTGAAGCCCAAAAACAAAGACACATTCTGCTGGTTGGAGACATGGTGCTTCTGAAACACTTCCAGTGAAAATTTGAACTGCGACAGAGACACAACGAGCCACAGCACAACCAGAACATGAAGCCATGACCAGCAGACCTTTGGTTCTACGTGACAATGCAGCAGAAGCAGCTTGCTTAGTGGTGGAAGGACAGATTAGGAGCAGGAGGAGTTGTACTGCTGTGAGATGAGCTGCAGAGAACTGTTTGCATGTTGAATTACAGTGTTTGTCCTAATGGAGCAGGACTCTGTTAATCTGATAAAATCCTGTCTGAGCCAAATGTCTGCCTGCAGACGCAGTTTGCTTCAGTCAGGCTGTTTTAGGTTTGTCCCCTCACACACACAGAGGACTGGCCTCATCCAAATTAACTGGCAGAGTAATATTTGGGAAACCTGAGGCAACTGTTGGATTGGCTGGGATTTCCACCACTGGAAAGGACCCCTCTGACTGGTTTTGGTTGATTGCGAAAAAGTGACGTTTGTAGCATGTGTTGAAACAATGAGTTGATTAGTCAATCATTAGAAAATGAAATGACAATAAATTATTGTTTAAGCCATTTATGAAACAAATATGCCAAAATTTGATCTGACTGCTGATCAGACAAAACAGGCAATTTAAAGAAGCGCTCTGGGAATTTTGATCTTTTCACTGTATTCCGACCTTTAATAGACTACACAGATTAATAGATAATGAAAATAACTAAACAAACTGTCTAAAACTCAAAGATATTCAATTTACAATAACATGAATAGAGGAAGGCCTCACATTTTAAACTGGAACAAGTGAATATGGCATTTCTGCAATTGTTCTCCTTGAGTCTCAAAATTGTTAGCAACCAACATTCTGTCAATTAACCAATCGATGAATTCACTGGTTGTTCCCGCTCTCCTTGTTACTGTATATTCTTTATGTAGCATGTCAGGTAGGTTTAAATACACAGACATGATAATAAACAGGGAATAAACCATAAACAGGGAAGTCCCTTTTGGTGCTGTCATGGGAATCACCTCATCAAGGGAGCCAGTGACAATCCTGCTGAGTCATATGTGCTGAGGAGGAGGGGTGATGAAGTAACAAGAAATAAGTGTGTCGGCTGGAGTGTGTTTGGATTACAGCTTTAGAATTAAGATTAGAAGATGAGATTGAAGTTACATAAGGTTTAGCTTTAAAAAGAGATCAAAGTTAACATTAGTTAAGATAAGGATTTGGGTTTAGCCATATAATACTTTCTACTTGCTGTTGCCCTCTTGAGTAGCAACAGGTAACTAAAATGAGTTTAACTACAGTAAAGATGACGTAGTGGAAAGTTCAGTGGAAGGCTGCTGTTATCTGATTCAGACACTTCGAAACAGGAGTGCCAGTTAGTAGTGTATATTTTGTTTTTAGATAGATTTGTTTATACAAAGATGCACAGACATAAGAAATTATCTTTGTTTTAATCCTGCTTTGTTGCTGCCACAGCAATGCTGTCCAAGAGCAGAGTCCCGCAAATGTACACACACTCAGACTTAAAAAAGTGTTTTAGAAACACAGGTAATAGTATACAGGATCAGGATATCAAGTAATCAGTATTTCTAACACAGTCTTCCTGTATTAACCTGGTTATTCTTAATCCCTTCAATTGAAAAAGCACCATGTTGACAGGAAACCTGGTGGAGGTTTCCTGTCAACATGGTGCTTCTGAAATGTAGGCTCTGCATGTAAACACAAACCACAAAGACTGATTCATTTTATGGTATACAACTGACGATGGCATGAAAGGATGTCATGCCATGAAATGTTACCCGATTATAGTGCCAATGTGATGATTGTGTTTTATGCCCAAAACATTTTTTTAGCCACGCTAGAGGCTTGGTAATGTTGGTCAGTTGGCCCACCACTTTGGTCCAGATTGATTTAATTTGTTGTTGATACCCAACGTGTAATCAAAATCTGCTGGTTTTAACATATAACTAGGCTTTATCACACACACACACACACACACACACACACACACACACACACACACACACACCTTTATCAATCTACTGTGTGTGGTCAGTCTGGTCCACCAGGAGCCAGACAGCGGCTGACAGTTCCAGTTTGATCAGATTATATCAGCAGCTGACCCTTTTCCTGGACTGATAACATCATTACCCAACATCACACAAACAATTATTAGATTATCTGGCTTGCAAAGCTGCATTCAAACCGCCTGCCTTGAATTTCACAAGGTTGGTGACCCACTGTTTTTACTGTTGTCCTGCTCTATTCTACCGACAACCTCTGTGGCATTTTACAGAAGTGACTGACCCTACGTATAAAGTCTGATTCACAAGTACAGTCCGTTTTGTCTGTCACATGGTCACCTCCATGAACTCTACTCAACTGAAATGTTATTGTTGCTGACACTTCGGAGAAATGAATCCATTTACTGGCTGTTGTGGAATATTTTCAACTAGAGAAAAAGGCTTTTTGATGATGGGTTGTCTGTAAAACCTATTTAAGAATATACTGCTGACGTAAAGCAGAAGCTGTTACATAGTCATTTCTCACCATGATATTATTCTTCAGTTCTGTTTCAACTCTCTGTAGCTTGGAGGAAAAACCCAAGTGGAAAAAACAAAGCCAAAGAGCACTATTAAAATACCTGATGTAAAACAACAAGAAGGAGGTGAAGTATAGTCATAAAAAGTGGAAACACGAAGTAGTTAAACCTAAGAGGGCCACCGTGCAGATGCTGTTATCATGGTGGGTTTGGTGTGTTTGCCACGAAGAATTTATCTATTGCACGTATTGTTGTTGTTAAGTGACAGGATGAACTATGTTGAAAATCAGGTTTCAGCGTTGGAAGCTGGTGTACCATGTAATTCAGACAGGGACTTTTAAAACCAGTTGTAAACGAGATCATAGTGTTAGTGGTCTCAGTGTTGGTGTTGTGCTTTTTTTTTTGGAGAGAATTTGTGGTTGGATCACAGATTTCCCAGCAACCACAGCTGGCTGTATTTTAGCGTCATGTCATATTTGCCAAAAATATCATGGCAGATGGTTTTATCACACTATTTTGAAAAAAATCTTCTGAAACACTACTATCAGCTGAATAATCATAAAATGATAGAAATGATAGTGAAAAAAATTGTAAATCTTCACACTCTGTTCGTATTGGATTTTATCCAGTCTAACAAATGTGACAATGCATTGAACTGTATGATGCAACGTTGTTGGACTCTGCAAAAGCACTAACATAAAATATACGTAACATCGTAAATAGGAGCCTGTTGGTTGCTAAAAGTATTTGTGCGTTTTCATACATGTTCTGACTTCTTTTGGGTGTTAATGGTTAAATTTTTTTTTGAAAGGGCAGGACCTGTGTAAATGCACACAGAAAGTAACAGTGATGGGCCGTGGCACAGCTGTACTGTTGTTGTACTGTGCCACTTACACCATCCGCCCCTCTGCACAAAGCAAATGCAACAAATGTGGTACTGGTCTCGTTCTCCAAAAGATGAAATAAAACATTCACCGCAGTCAGAGCTGAAGAAAGAAGAACATAATGTGTGTGATCTTAAGGCAACCAGTTTCCTCTTTGTCAGTCACGTCAAATATGCTGGTTGTGCTTCAGGAGGTTGACTATCTAATGTCGGCAAAGCAAGACATGTCCACGATAGCTAAAGCTAACAGGTCTCTCACAGCCCTCTAAAAAGTACGGTAGTTGCGGTAATAGGAATTCTTGGTCATGTTATTATCATTAGTACCAGTCACTATTATATATAGTAAAACCTCTATACTAGCACACCTTTATATGTAATTGACAACTGGATACTGTAAATGTACTGAGCAACATTTTCAATCAATGTAAACCATCTGAGAGCGTAGACCATTTCTGACTTAAGGTTAACATGACAGTCAGCTTTCTTGTCTTTAGCTCTAGTCTCTTCTCCATAACATTACTGAAACAGGAGAAGTGTCACATCAGTTAACCTGAACAAACTGTTTGCAAACTAAATAGCTTGCAGGCTATAAACAAAAATATAATATTCCTGAAAACAAAGTTTGGGCCAATTGCACCTCTGTCTATGCAAGACATAGAATACAAGCTACTATTATTTTTACCAAATGGGTGACTGTTTATGGCGGCTAAAATCTGCTGCAAATTAAAGTGTTTTTTAAAGCATATTTCAGTTTTTTTCCTGGTAGAACACCCAGTACCACATAACAATGTGCTATTTCTACCGTTTTCCTCTCAAGTGTTATTGCTTCCATGGCAGCTTTCCAGAGTTGGTAAATCATGCCTTTTTAGGAGTTTACATTGCTGTGAAGTGCCCGAGAGTTTCATAGGCCTTCAACTGAACTTGCTGGTTTATATTTCATCAACAGTGTTGTGAATGAGCTGAATGGTCGACTATGGGCCTAAACAGTGTGAAACCAGTGTCACAGCCTTCACAGGCACATTCAAAACTTGTTTAGGCACAAACCTGAACATAAGTCAGTCACAGCTTTGTAGGCAACTGTGGCCTCTCCCTGTGACAGGTATTGCTATGCTAGATAGCAAATACCTGCCATGCCATGATGACATATTGCTATTTCATAGAGTAAATAATCCATTAAAAATCAAAGGCAATTGTAGCCCCATTGCATACTTCTGTGCATGACAACATGCTTCATATGGTGACCTTCACAGGTATAAAGGGCTACAAATATTTCATGTGAATGGACAATGCTAGAAAAACACACAAGGACACTCTTTTAAAAGTCATTTACAGAAAAGTCTCCTACTGCCTACAAGTTAAAAATATTTCCTATCCAAGTTGTGACTTCCCTATAACGTGTTGAAATTACATTATTAAATAATAGAGGGTAAAATAAATATAGACAAATGGATCTGATGTTAAAACTTATTATATAAAAATAATTAAATAAAAACGGTTTCCTCATCATCGAAATCACGGAAGGAAATAGTAGGAAACTTTGTCATCTTTAGCTACCATCTTTGTTCAGATCAGAACAGAGTCACTACTGGGGAAATGGGTTAAAAGTATTTTTTTTTTTATCATGTAGCCGGCTAAATATTTTATCCAGATAGTTAGAATAGCCTTTGAGGATTCTGGAAATACTTTCAACAGAGCTGTAGGTACTACTTAACTCTGTCTTGAATATTATGGTAATATATGACAGGCACAATCATACGGAGTAGACAGAAGTAGCAGTAGCATGAAACAGAAATGAAAAGGAAATAGAGTACGAGCGTGTAATATTATGCAAATGTTAAGTGTAATACCTGGATACTCTTACCTAGAATGTTAGTTATATTACTAAAAGCAAGTCGCAGGTCACAGTTTTTCAAACTTGTGTTTAATTTTGGCTGGTCAGTAGACTTTTCACAGTTTAGGAGTTTACAGCTTCCTGTGCTTCCTTTAAAATAGACATTTAAAAATGGAGTCTGGCGGCCGTGGTGGTGGTGACAGACCTGTGTTCAGGTAGGCAGCCTGTCAACTGCCAACTTTCATGTTCCTTCCTCTTCCGTTAGCCTGCGGGCTAACTACCAAACTTAACTAGCGGTTTGTCAAACCCGTCAAACCACGAAGTTCAGAACCTTTTTCCTCACCTCGTTTGTTTTTCGTGCCGTTCTTCTTCGCCGTCAGGAGCTCCTGGTCAATTTTCTTCTCTAAAAAATCCTGTTTTTTGGCCAACATTTCCTCGGTCTCTCGGAGTCGCTGGACAGCCTCCTGGGGTGTCGGCGCTTTCCCACCCTTACCCCCGCTGCCGAATAACTTACCAAACAACGACATTTTGTTATTAAATGTGAGCGATAACGGGTGATTTAACCGTTCACAAACCGCCGGCACTTTGTGATACCGAACAGGTAATCGCTAAATTGCTCTCTTGTCTTCCTTGTCAACTATCGTCGCCGAGCCGGAGGGCTGCTGCTGCCGCTGTTGTTGTTTTTGTCTCTTCTTCCGCTTTGCCGCACAGGCCTCGTGATGTCATTACGTCAGCGCTATTACGTGAGTCATGCGTGAGACATGCTTTCAGGGGGAATTTCACAAACGAGCAGAAACCGTTTAAATACATGATGCGTAATATTTCTAAATATAAGAATTTCAATTACTTCTATTTTACAGATTACATGAAAATTTATCTTCTTCTTCTTCTTCTTCTTCTTCTTCTTCTTCTTCTTGTTTGTTGTAGTTTTAGTAGTATTTGTACCTGTTTCATATCAGCTTTCTGCCGAATTACATTGTGCAGTGTTTTGATCTGGTATTGTACAATGACTGTGACATTTTTGAGTGAAGAGGTACTTTAAAATTGTTTTCAACAAATCAGTTTCTGAATAGATTTGAGAGTGAGAAATAGGCCACATAGACTGGCTAGATCACGGTAAATTAAGAATAACTGCAGATATTAAAATCAAGATATATGATATTGGTAATAATTGACCAAAAAGTATAATCAGGTCAGCAGACACTGAGATTAAGAGGTGAGCCAGAAGAAGATTGGGGAACAACTGTGAATCAATTAAAAGAAAGAGCGGGATTACATTTTGGAGGCAATACATAAATGTTCAAAATCAGTGAGGAAGAAAATGATCACTTTTAATTCCAGTCATAGAATATATACTTTACTTCTGTCAAAATGTATTCGATGGATACTGCTCTTAACACTGATCTCTGTTAGCATTGTAAGCTTGACAAGAGTACATTTCTCCACATGATTTGGTATTGCCCCAAACTAAAGATTATCTGTGGATAATGTCCCTTGTGATCCAATGATGTGATGATGAACTATAATCAAAACACTGGGCCAAAGCTCAGGAAGCAAATGATAACTGATCAGAGAACAAACTGTGCATTTCAAACTTTCTCTTTAACCTTTGTGAACTGTATAATGAAGAACAACAGTTATAGAGGGACAGAACAGTCCTACCACATCTGTTATCCTGTGACACACAAATTAACTTGTATGCTTTTTAAAATATATATAATCTCACGGTTGGTTTTATTCACATCTTTATCTAATACTACATTGCCTTCTGTTTATCCTCCACATTCAATACTGAGAACTGATTAGCCAAGACAACACAGAACAACGTCTTCCAGTCAGCTGCAAGCGTCGGGAGGCCAGCCCAGCTCCTTCAGAAAACTACGCCTCCCATGATTCACCATGTCATACTTCTCCAGCTGCAGATATGCGTGACCTGAACGCCAACCAATCAGGGCCTGAGTTGTCTGAGGAAGTGGAGGAGAGGGGCCAACCTGGAGGAAAGAAACGTGAAAGTTTTTTAGATAGATCGACAGTCAGACAGACAGACAGACAGACAGACAGATAGATAGATAGATAGATAGATAGATAGACAGATAGATAGACAGATAGATAGATAGATAGATAGATAGATAGATAGATATCGTACGTGGATGTATTTCTCTGGAGGGGTCGGAGGTCGTGCTGCCCGGTCATGGGGAAGCTCCACTCTGACTGCCTCCTTCAGATTCTCACTCTCCCGTTTATACTGAAATACATATAACAGAAAAGGTTTTGTGCTTGTGTGATGGCCTCTAATGTGTGATCACATTTGTGTGAATGCAATCCTACTTCAGCCAAGGTTTATGTTTTCTTTTGGGGGGACAATTTCTTTGTTGCTAATATGTGTAATTGGTGTCTTGCCTACATAATACACTTGCTGTGGTACTCTTTCAACAGTAGAGGGCAGTGTGTGACAGCCCTCTATAGACCCCGGGACTCCTTCTGCAAAGGCAAACTATGTCTCCCTGTCTCATCATTTCTTCACTGTATTTCAGTATCTTGTAACTGTGTGTGTGTGTGTGTGTGTGTGTGTGTGTGTGTGTGTGTGTGTGTGTGTGTGTGTGTGTGTGTGTGTGTGTGTACCTCCTTGTAGACCTCGGTCAGGAAGCCCCACTTCTTGGGCCAGACTTTAGCCGAATCCTTCTCAACTTTTACATGTGCTTTCCTATGCACACACACACACACACACACACACACACAGACACACACAGTAAGTTTGTATATGTGACATCCTGCTGTATAGAGCACTGAAAGGGAAATGAAACAGGTGTTTCTACCACTTGCGGCACTGTTTGCTTTTCTACCACTGACTCCAAACAGGCCGCAAAAACCTTCTTATCATCTAACCTTCACTTAAATCTATAGAAAGCTAAGCTGAAGGTCCAGCTCCAGCAAGACTCATGGGAGCTATAGTTGTTGAATGCTAAGAAAGTAATAAATGGCTGATAACTTAAAGCCTAAATATCACAATGCACTTTACATGAAGATTAAAAAGAAAAGAAAAGGAGGAGGATGAAGTGAGAGTGAAAAAAATAAGAATAATGATGGTAATGATAACAATACTAACA
Source organism: Enoplosus armatus (assembly GCF_043641665.1). NCBI lineage: Eukaryota > Metazoa > Chordata > Actinopteri > Centrarchiformes > Enoplosidae > Enoplosus > Enoplosus armatus. The sequence goes on along the minus strand of NW_027261264.1, from coordinate 10,746 downwards.
ACAATAACAGTAATAGTAGTAATTCACAACACGCATACATACATAGCCAGGCAATTGCACATCTAATATGTTTTAAAAGAAGAAAAAGATCAGAACTCCAGTCAACATCCAGTCCCCCCCCCCCACCACCACCAAATCTAGGTAAGAACATCTTTCCAAATGCTCAGCTTTTTTCAGGAAGAGTGATTAAAAAAAAAACAAATAATACACAGCACTGAAATAAAGAGGCAGTTAGCAGGTTTACCAGATTTCATCTTGATGCACAAAGTTGATGGGTCCAGATGTCCGCTGAGAATCCGCCATCTGTCCTGACCAGTGTGTGTGTGTCAGTGTGTGCGGTTTCTTTCTCTCGGCCCGGCTAATGTTTCACCTGTGTGTAAGTCACACTGACAGACCTGTTTACTGTCGTCGTGGAGACGGCGTTCCCTGACACATATATCTCTTCTCTCTGTTCTCTGTGTGTGTAACCGTGGTGACGGTGGGATGGAACCACTGGAGGGTCGCTGGGAGCTCAGACATTTCTGTGTTTTCAGTCCACTGCTTTGGTCCCGATTGAATTATCTCAACAATTATTTGATGGATTGCCATGAAATTTGGTACAATAATTGATGATCCCCAGAGGATGAATACAGATGACCTTTGTGATCCCTTGACTTTTCATCTGGCGCCACCAGCAGGTCAAAGTTTTCACTTATCCAGTAAATTATCTATGTACCTCCTAGATAGACTGGCACACCATTTTGTACAGGTGTTAATTCCTACTGACTTTGGTGATCCTATTAACATTAACATCACCTGATAAACATCAGCATGTTAGCATTGCCACTGTGAGCATGTTAGCATGCTGACATTAGCACACAAAGCAAGTGGAAACACAAAGCACCAGAATTGGAGACCAGGTGAATCCTGGTCTCCAATTCTGGTGCTTTGTGTTTCCTAACAATACCTAACAATACTTCACACATTGTCTAACTCAGTGTTTCCCAACCTAGGGGTCGTGACCCCCACTAGGGGTTGCCAAAGCTCCACAGGGGGTCGTGAAGCCCTCTTGATTTTAAGGGTGCAAGAATATTTATATATATAACTATAATATACAATAATTCAATTAATTTCTGTTAAGAAGAAAACTAAATTTAAGGGTTAGTTTAGAAGTTCTTTATTATAATCTTTATTTATTTAAAAGAAAATAATAATACGGACATAGAATTGTGCTCCTAAAAATATCAGGAAAAATAGTAATTTGTAATTTTATACATATTTTTTGTTTTTGTGTTGATGGTAATGGTGATGGTGGTGGTGGTGGTGGGGGCAGTGGGGATCTCTAACTCAACCAAAACACAAGTTATGTGGTGGCATGAAGCAGCATTGAGCGATTCAATACAGCAATACTCTATAGACACATTAAACCAACAACTGCACAACAGTAAACATGATGTTGAACAATAAGTTCAAAATATGAACATTTAATCAACACTGAAGCCGAATAATGACAGAATCATGTCAGTTGAGCAGCTAGAGTGACACAAACTTTGGAGTTGGCTAATTAGCTGCTACGTCGTGCCAATTAACTCTACAAATGGCTACAACAGGACGTGTTCTGAACTCCACACAGAAAGCTGTCCTTGAACTGTCCACTCCTCTGGTGAACAGTGATTGGACGAAGCAGCAGGGTCTCTTGAACGTTTCACTCCTGTTTCAGTCCACTAGGTGTCACTGCTGGGCTTTCCAACAGGGGTACTATACCTGTCTATTCTGTCCTCAGTCCTCAGACTCTCACATCCCACCAGCCCCCATGAACCTGGTACGACCCACAAGAAGCAGCTTTTAAATAGGAACTTAATTTATTCTTCCTGTTGTGCACCTATGAACAAAGATACACCTCCATGTATAATATATTTATCTCTTAATTTGCATGTAAGAATATTACAAAGGCAATTATTGTACTTTTAAGAATAGTATTTCTTAATACAATTATTATTATTTTTTAAATATATATACAGTGCTTAACAAATGTATTAGACCACCACCCAGTGTAAGGTGTTTGCCACCGCTGCCCTAAATGAACAGTATTGCTGATTACCGAAATATTTTATGTTTCTGTAATGGTTAATCCACCAGTATGTGCAAGCCAAGCTCTTTAATCAAAATGATATCTTTAATGCTAAAATATAATTATTGTTGTTATACATGAATTCTCAGATTTACTGTTATAGCCGAAAAAATAGTAAAGCACATTATTATTATTTGATTGAGATGCCAAATTACAGTTATTTACTTGCATTCCTAAACAGAAAAATTTGTTTTGTGGTTGCAAGAATGAAAGCTGTCATCAGGGCCAAAGGAGGTCGTACAAAATATTAAGATTTTTGGTTAATATATGTGAATATTTAGTTGTTCCAGTTTGTTATTTGCCTAATAAATAACAATACAATTTTTAGTTTGAAACAAGTTTTTGACAGATTTCTCAAATATTTGTGTTTTCTCATTTTTATGACAGGTGGTCTAATGAATTTGTTGAACACTGTATATATATTTTTCCCAAAAGTGTCGAGATAATGTAAATGTTCTTAAACATTTCCAGGGCTGGAAGATGTTTTTAGGATTTCCCTGATTTTCACGATTGTCACACATAACCACAAGTTGCACATAATACTTTATCACTGTCATGACAAAGAGGGTCTCCCCCTGAAGACCCTCTTTTGTTATCAGGCGCGTGGCTTGGCATATGTGGTGTACTTGGTACTTTAACCTCTTCTTCTGCGCCGCTGTTTGTTAAAGGGCTTGAATCACACATTGCACAGTTTGGACCGAGGCTGAATGACACACTTTAGTCTGTTCTGTACACGCTGCTGTCGTCAGTCCGGTCAAACTGATGAGGAGCGTCGGAGTTCACTAAACCCTGAAGCGCAGCAAAGGCTCTGAATCACTTCTCAGAAATGTAATGTAATGTAATCTGCAAGATTCAGATTCTTTTTCCATCTTTCATGTGACGAGTAATATTCTCAGTGAGGTTCTTTGATTTTGTGTCAGACTATGCACTGACACGTTTCTGTTTGGCTGTGGCAGACTGCAGAGAGAGGACGGTTCATGAAACGTACGTTACACTCTGAAACAGTTAGTCGATTAACAGAAAATAAATCAGAAACATGTTTGATAATCAATTAATCGTTCGTAATCAATTGGTCATTTTTAAGCAAGACTGCCCAAAAGAAAACACTGATTCCAGCTTCTTGAATATGAGTCTTTATGAGCTGGTTTTCTTGGTATTTTATGATAATTAATTGAATATCTTTGGCTTGTGGACTGTTGGTTGGACAAAACAAGGAATCAGATGACGTAATCAGATCATTGTTTAAATAGTAAACCTTTTTCATTTTGGTCCAAGGCCCCTGTTCATTTTCTGCTGTAGTTCATACTTTCACCCTGCAGTACTGCTGTGTTGCATTACTTCAAGGGATTTTATAAACTCACAGCCGCCTGTGTTTTCAGTTAATTGCCAGTCTGCACTTCATATGCCCATCCTGTGTTATCTGGGCCTTCTCTCTTTACAGATATAACTGGTCGAACTCTTTCTTCCTCACCATAAACCAGTCATATAAGATTATCTCTAGCTATGATATAGATTGTACACTGTGTTTATGAGTTAAAGTTACTGAGCCCTGAAATGAAAGGACTTTTTCACCTTATTAGTATAAACAAGACTAAGAGTCTACAGCTGCGCTAGCAGCTCTGTAAGGCTGTATTTAGGCACAGTGGTGCTTTGCGCTGAATGCTAACATCAACACACGCACAATGAAAATGCTAACATGCTGATGTTTAGCAGGTATAAAGCTTAAATGTCAACCTCATGGTGGCACTAAAAAAGATCACCAAAGTAATTAGGATATATATATACATAAACCCGGGTTTTTGCACAGTAGCTATAAGCTACAATATCTTTAAGACTAAAATATATGTATTGCCATGTTGGCTTTCTTCATAGTAGAATGCATCACTGTCATCTTGTTTGGAGTCTGGAGTTAACAGGCGTCTGAATATGTTGATGTGTCCAATCACTTCATCAGTGCCTCACCAGCTGCAAACCTACAAAACAACAACCAACAGGAAAGACTGGAGAGAGCGTATCTCCCTGTGCCAGTTTTAACACAAAACCCTGGCTTATGTTTGACACCGTCATGCAGTGGAAGTGTCCAATATATAAGCTCATGTTACACATACACAGAACAGACATAACCCGTATCAGAGGATGTCGTAATCATTGTAGAAACATTTTGTCCTGCGTCGGCTGCTCTCATACACAAGCAGGTCATGTTGATGGTGACAGGACACATTCATGTGAAGAGAAAATGCAATTTACTACAACGTTTTTTCACCACATTGTAACATACTTCTCAACTTCTCATCAATATCTCATTGATTTTTGATTTTCACAAATGTATGAACCAGTGACTGTAAATTGAAAAGACTGAACATTGAAGATATGAAGCTATAACGTTGCAGAGCCAGTTGAGGAAAATTAAGTGTGTCATCCCTTTATTTAAAACATCATGGTTGCACTGGCTAGACGATAGCACACACACACACACACACACACACACACACACACACACACACACACACACACAGAGCTCACAAAATAACACTATCAGTTGTTGTTGAGCAAGTTTCTATTGATGAAAATTGTTCAGTCAGCGATGCTCTATCAGTGTTTTTGTCCCAGAAAGCTTGTAAACGCACAGAGCCGCCCTGACAAACACACACACACACATGCGTTGACTTAGGTCACTTTTGGGGACATTCCATAGACTCACATTCATTTCCTGGTGACTTATCCCATCCCTAACCATAACCACTACTTTCCTAACCCTAACCTTACCCACTGATCCAAAAATCAGCTTTTTCCAAATTTGGGACATGCCTTTTGTCCCCAGTTGGACAAGTCGTCCCCACTTAACTGATCTTTAGTCTGAAATATGTCCCCAGTAGTAGCCTAAGTCAGAACACACAGGAGCTGGTAGGGACTATCTGGAAGTGGAAGTGGAATGGAAGTCAAGTTTTATGTTACCAAGATTTAATGAATAAAATGTACATTATGATTAATTCCGAACCGTTTATCCTCTCATCTCCTGTTTACTGCATAAGTCTACGCCAAATTCTCGATACTGTGTTGTTTTCAGCTGTTAAAGAAATACCATATCTGACACTGTTTAGGATTCGCACAATCCATGTGAGTCCTTGGTCACTGCTTATCCAATGACACCAGGGAAGCCAAGGTGGAACTGTCACAAAGTAGTGTCTTAAAGTGCAGTACCACTCATGTCGGCCCCCAAAATGACTCTAACAGAAACTCCATTCAAAAAGTGCATTTTTTCACCAAAATGTCATCATGGTCTCAATCGCTCATTTATTTCAAATGTGTTGGGGGTCTGTTGCTCCATAAATTAGATTTTTTTTATTTGTATTTACTTATTGCTGGGCTGTTTTATAAGACTAGTTTAAGCTAGTTGTACCTTATAAATTGGCAACTAAGTGAAGTCCAGAATTGTCAATGTGCATTCACAAAATTCAAGACAGAAAAGTTTGTCCTTCATACCGTTTGAAACAAGAACAAACAAAGCGGAATAAAAACACAACATGCTCAGTATAACAGCACACTTGGATACGCTGGAACTTGTACTGTCCGACAGGACATCTACTGCTTGTCTTGCTTAATAAACAGACCAAACTCTGTGTCGGTTTTCAAAGCATTTCCATTAAACGCTGTGACAGCTTAATCTGTGCTGTCCCTGTTGTCAGATATCTGGGAGGATTCCTACATTACATCGCATATGACAGAGTGATGGTCTTCTAATCTGGTTGCATGATAATGTCATCAACAGGCTGTGAGAGTACAGAGAGGCTGAGATGTGTTCAGATCTCTGTTTGATACAGCAGTTCTTCGAAGTGCTGTCTGCTGTTTTAATCTACGACCATGCTTTTCCTTTATTGGAGGAACTTTGTACCATTTATGCCTGAAATCCGTCTGTTTCGAGCATTTAATTGGATATTTTCTCTGTTAATTTGATCTACAATTCAAATGTGAAACAAGTGACGCCATAGTTCAAAGAAACTATCCTAGAATTAAAACAAATGCCCTTAAACATGCTGCTAACAACTCAAATACTGTTTCTATAGTCATTTTTAATATTTCTCCAGTTTCATTAATTAAGTAATTTAGAAACTGTGTCACCATTACATAGTCTGTAAAATGTCCTGCTCAGTACAAAACTTTGTCACCATTCTTTGATAACCAGATTTAAGGGATTCGTATCAGAAAATGTTTGTTTATATTACTTGTTTATAAAGTTGTTGCTCATTTACACATCGAACAGACACGACAACATTATCATGCCACTGGAGTTGTGTTCACCTGATGAATGTAAGTCTAATCTTCACTCTGCTTTGTCTCTGGTTTCCTCTTCGCCCACTCCTGAGGGGGGTATCTGCCTCTTTAGCTGCGAAATTCTCCACATAACAGAAGTTCCAGACCTGGGCCACCTTATGACACGAGAGCCACTTCCATTAGCTGTTGAAGACCGTGAGGTTTGGTCAAAAGCTCTGAAAAATGTAGTAAGTTGACCCTTAGATGAGATTGTTTTGTCACACTGGGGGCTGAAGCCAGGTTACACATAACTGCACATAGACAGACAAACACTCACTTAAGTTCTATTACTACCATTAGGAACTATTAAGTGTTATTGCACAAATGTCCTGTTGATGCCACCACCTCATCCAGAAACCTTGTCCGTCTTCAGTGCTGTAAGTTCTTCACTCTGACGGGACAAACGTTAGCAAACGTGAGCGTCGTTGCAGTTTAGCGGCCGGGTTAAAGATCACCTGGGTGTCTGTGGTTTAAGACTGCTGACAGGATATTGCACAATTGACAATATTGTTCATAAAACACTTGCGCTGAGGGTGTTATGTAACTTTAAATCTCATTTTCATGCAGTTTTCTTTCCTGTCTGTTCCCCTTCTTGTGCAGTGTTTAATCAGACCCCATCAGTACTTAAAAAAGATAATAAACTACAACTACCATTACATCAGAGATTAAGTACAACTACTACTCCTACTATTGGGGTACTATAGAATTAATACTGCAAGTTTTTTATAGTGTCATGCATACAAATACAGTACGCTCAGCTCCAGACACCACAAATGAATACAAGCCAGATCCATAATTCCAAAGCCAGATATACATTTTGAAACAATAATGAAAAATGTAAAAAATCACACAGCTCACACAATCAGTTCTCTTCAGTATTTTATAATCTGCCAACCTCAACAGCCAGAGAAAGAAAAGCAGTTCTCTGTGCAAGTAAAGATTTTAAAAAGCCTCGAAATAAGAAAGATGCATCATGATTCAGGGCCATAATTCCTCATTTTGGTTTTGACGATATTTTCTAATCATTTTTCTTCAGACTAAAATAAAAGTTTACTTTTAATTACAGCTCACATTATTCCTGTAGATACATCAGTAAAGCACTTCAGCCAATGGAGTATTTAATCATTTTAATCTGACAGTTCCACAGTTCAGTCATTAGAACTGGTGCTACTGGTAATAAAGGCCATTATTACTGCTGCAACTTTAACTCAACTACTCAACTCTTCATACTTTTACCTTTAAAGGCTAAATATGTCTGTCTTTATCCAGAGATTCCTTTTAAATGCTGCACTCACGCGCACAAACACACATGCACACACACACATTCCCATGGCTGACCTTTGACCCCCCGAGGGCGAGCCCCTGTCTGTCGGCCAATAAAAAGGAGGCCAGCCAAGGCGCTGCCCACGTCACACGCCGGCCTGACGATGTCGAGCCCTGAACTTACATCACTTAGTAATGCGGGTCAAAGTTCAACTGCAGCTGCTGCAAAAGTACAAGAGGTCTCCAGACCACGAGGACAGAGAGAGATGGAATAAAAGCATATCACAGAATTGTTTTTCAGTCAGGACTCTTGTTATCTGAGCTGAAAGACGATTAACAATCAAAAAAGATTAAAAAAAGAACACAATGCAGGGAAAGATCTGAACACATCACACCGATTTTGTTTTTGTATTTTTATTGCAGTTCTGACTTGATTCATTTTGCATAAGGAAAGCAAAAAGAACTGCACATACACCCAGACATTATCGCCATTTGACATTTGAGTGTGTTACAGCGAGAGACAGTGTCTGCAGCGGTGAGGCCGGCGCTGTCTGTCTCTCTTTGGGATCTAAGCCAACTGCCGGCTATCAGTGTTCGGCACGGGGCAGAGGGAACCGGTTACGTGACGGCGGCGTTACGTCCTGCTGATGATTAATGATTAATGAATGTAACACACTGTTTTTCAGATCCTTGCAGGGAACAACAGGTTCATGCAAATGACCCAGAGGCCGAGCCTCCTCACACCCCCCCACCCCTCCTCCCTCCCTCCGCTTGTGGGACATCCCAGGGTATAAAAAGAACAAACCCTCGCCACAGCAGATACAACTGATCAAGAGGGAGAAACAGTCCTGAACTCTCTTGAACGCAGCCAACAGAGACACCTCAGCTGATGAGGCCAAGCTAAAGGCTCCCTGCTCCAAACAAACTACTGAAGGTAACCTGATGCTCTGTCTTTTCAGTGGGACTTGTGTGTAATGGGGGTAATATTGAGGTTGTGCAGAGTGAGAGGGGATCTGCACAGGGATGCTGTTGCATCACCTGGACTCTGTCTGACCACTAAGGACTTATTTCAAATCTGAATATGTTATTATACTTTTTGTGTGCTAAACTGATTTTATCTCCTTTCTTTTACCCTTTTTGTCTTTTTCATCTTTTCACCTCATCTCCTACTTTCCCATCGCCCATCTCCTCCTCTATCCTTGCTCCCTTTTGTTACCCTCCTCCCCCTCTCCTTTACTCCTCATCTCCTTTCTCTTTCTTGTCACCCTCTCTCTAACTTTCTCTTTCATTTTTTCATTTTCTTCTCCACACTCCAGGCTCGTCCACTCCTAGACCTCCTCTTGCCTTTCCTTTCTCCATCTATCGGCTCACTCTCTCTCCAGACTCCTCCGCCATGCCTCCTCAGCTTCAGTCCCAGAACCAGAACGGCCCCAGGATCCTGCAGGGCGATCTCAGTGCCCTCAGCCCTGCCGTCAAGGAGTTTGTGGATGCCAACGTGAGTCTGTGCCAGCCCGACTCCCTACACATCTGCGACGGCTCCGATGAAGAGTACAACACCATCCTGACCCAGCTGGAGGAGCAGGGGATGATCAAGAAGCTCAACAAATATGAGAACTGGTAGGTTGGCTGGGGATTAAGTTGTGTTTTAGGTAGTTTCCAGAGTGGCAGGGGCTACAATTATAGTATTTTATCATAGGACATTTTTTGAAATTTTCTCAACAGCCTCAAGTAAGAGTACGACCTGGGTGAGATGAACCAGCAGTCATAGCTGCGGTCGTTTCCGTTACTAAGACGACGATAACTCTGCCTGTATTTTCTTATTTTGCTGTGTTCGGGAAGTTTCCGGGCCTCAACCTTTGGGCAGTGGGCGTGTAACCCCCAGCCAATAATGTGCAGGCTTTGACAGATCGTAAGCATGCATCCAAGAGGACGCGACAGGCCGTGGCGGAGAGGCCAAATTTGAATGTTGTGTTTACAAACTTTAAATAAATAGCATACCTGGAAAAGGTCTACATTGTGACAAACCAGTAAGACCGGCTCGTTCAGTCAGACCACTTACCTGCAGCTGTCACACAGAACAGCATTGCTTCAGGTGAAAGGTTAACATTCAACTGTTTGTTCATCCTTAAGCAAATTTGCAACATGTGAAAGCCTCTTAGGCATGATTATTTTCAAATGTTAAACTACTACTTTGGAAAAAGCCCTAATGTCCCTAATGTCCTTCCTCTTTCCCTCCCTCCTCTTCCTCTTTCACTTCCTACCTCCATTCCCTCCTTCCACCTCCTCTTCCTCCTGCAGCTGGTTGGCCAGGACCGACCCGAGGGACGTGGCTCGTGTGGAGAGCAAGACCGTTATTGTGACCCGGGACCAGAGGGACACGGTGCCCACACCGCTGGGGGGCGGAATCAGCCAGCTGGGCCGCTGGATGGCCCCAGAAGAGTTCGACAAAGCCATGGCTCAGCGGTTCCCCGGCTGCATGAAAGGTACCACAGAGAACGATGTTTGTCACTTTAGCCTTTTTAATTTATCCAGACAGCAAATACTGTTGATTTCACACAAAAAACATACAGTTTGATATGTGGGAATCATAGGAATCCAGTGCTAGAATCAGTAATATTCTACTCAAGCAGAAGTACTGCTACTCTTCTGATATTTTGCTTATGTAACATTGGAGTAAATTCACTAGTGTGGAATTTAATTGTAGTAAAAAATTGTTGAATATTATTTTTACAGCTTCACTATTGTTTTAAGCATTTCAGAAAATGTGCACAAAGTCAGATGACTTTTCTCTGTTCCACTCATTGACTATAGTTTTTTGATGCTTAGATATGTGAGAACATTTAAGTGGTGAAGTTCACAACCTCATTAAGATCTTATCTAAGCAGCATTAAAATCTCTGTCCTCAGGTCGTACCATGTACGTGATTCCCTTCAGCATGGGTCCAGTAGGTTCCCCTCTCTCTAAGATCGGCGTGGAGCTGACGGACTCTCCCTACGTGGTGGCCAGTATGAGGGTCATGACCCGTATAGGGAAGGCTGTGCTGTCCGCTCTGGGGACGGGCG
>NW_027261263.1:0-38567 GCF_043641665.1 Enoplosus armatus | reverse complement strand
CTGTTCATACTTTTTATTTGTGATTTCTCGAACTAACTTTTGCCAATTTATCCGCACAACTGTTCGCCGTCTGACTGACAACTCGGAAAACCAATGACAGGATATAAAAGTGTGTGTACAGCGCCGTTGCCATAGCTCCAGACCGACATTCCAAAGAACTGGAAATCTAGGGGCGGGACTATAGTTTAAGCATGGGTGGATGCACTGAATAGCGAGTCACGGCAAGAAACTTTTTTTTGTAACTTTCTTGAATTGACAGAGAAATGGCATGCACTTCTGAGTGTAAAGTGACACACACGTAGTTGTTAATTTCTTTCAGCTACGACCATTGCCACCAGTGCTAACGCGTAGCTTTACTAGCATGCACAGCTAACTAAGCTAACGGTAGCGCGTCAGCTAATCTCAGCTAACGTTGACTTTTTTTCCCTTGTTTTCGGCTATTCATGAACAAGTAGTTGTTTAACACGAACGAAAGCAACAGTCTATGTTGATAATAAGCGAATTAAAAAGTTAAAAGCTTAAGTTACCCTGGCGTTACGGTTGTTGTAGGTTGGGTCTGTCTAATTTTACCTGCATGCCTGCCAGGTGCTAAAACGCCTCCGGTTTGAAAACATATTCCCCATTGGACAGAGCTGCACTGACTCCACCCTGCACAGGTGTGGCTGTGTGTAGGGTCCCTTCCCCTAACATGAGCTTTTAACTATATATATTGGCATTGATAACATTAATAATAATAATAATGATATTTTGGACGATTTTGTATCCATAATGAGTTCTTATGCCGCCATATGGACCAACCAGACAGTGTGTTTGATTTATGTTTGGACTAAAAGGAAGCTCAGGTAGAGACAATAAAAGCATGTTAAGGAGGCAAAGGCTCTCATGACTGACCTGGTTGTGTCCTGTTGTGCTTGCAGGTAACTGAGCCCGTGAACTGGTAGAGAGAGTGACACCAGGATGGGAATGCTACAGTAGCAGGGCTGTGCCAGAACTAAGGCCAAACTTTCACCCCTCCGCTGCATTTAGAACTGCTACAAATTTTTTCGTAGCAGCTTGACAGCAGAGCAGTTTAACAAGAACACAGACATTGGACATGGCCTGTGTTCCTGCTTGAGCAGAGCCCAGGGGACGTATAATGACTGATTGAAACTCACTGAATCAATGGACAAGAGGAAGTTACCTGGCACAATGTTCAGGCAAGTGGATGCATCATCCAAAAGACGCCCTGGCGGTGGAAGTGGGCTCAACCTGTCCCAGTCTTCGCCACCCTCCTCCTCTATCCAGCAGGGTCGTATCCGGGCTGTGGAGGTGGCGAGAGGAAGAACAGGGTATGGCTTTACACTGTCAGGCCAAAGTCCATGTGTCCTCAGCTGCATCCTGAAAGGGAGCCCTGCAGACTATGTAGGTTTGCGCTCGGGAGATTACATCCTCTCCGTCAACGACATCAATGTCTCCAAGGCATCCCATGAAGATGTGGTCAAACTGATTGGACGCTGCTCTGGTGTCTTGAAACTGGTCATCGCTGAGGGAGAACGCCACAGGCGGCACCATCACCACCAACGCACCACTGGAAGCCGTCATCATAGCAGCAACACAATGGCAGCATCTTACCTGGACTCGTGCTCTAGTGACGATGAGTTGGATGGTTTCTATGACAACAGTGTGAACAACAACAATAACAGCAGGTCAGGCGGTGGAGCCCGTGGGGGCTGGTACAAACCCAAACTGGATTCTAAGCAGCTGGGCATCAACAGGGCAGAGAAGGTTGTGGCAGAGCTGCAGTCCGGAGGAATTTTTAACATGATCTTTGAGAACTCCAGCCACTCTTCCAGCAGCTCAGACAAGGACAGGCCTGGGATTAGCTCATCATCAAAGCCACGTCCGCTGTCTGATCCAGAGTTCCCTCCATATCGGAACCCCTTGCGCTCTCAGAGCAACCCCAATCTGCTCTCTGAAGAGGAGATGGCCCAAGTTCTGAATGACGACTCAGTCTTTCTGGACTCAGACTTCCGTCATCTCCACCTTCACCACCATGAAGAGCAAGACTTGGATGTAGGAGATGGGGGCGACTTGGTCCTAGAGCCCAGCGAGGGCATCCTCAATGTGGGAATGATTGTTGGCTATCTGGGCTCCATCGAGTTGGCCTCCATAGGGACGAGCTTAGAGAATGACAGCCTGCAAGCCATCAGATGCAGCATGAGGCGCCTCCGGGCCGAGCAAAAGATACATTCACTGGTGCTTATGAAGGTGCGATTGAATGTGTTGTTACCATCTGATAATAATAAATTGTTAATTATATTTTAAATGGTGTAAAAAAACAAACAAACAAACAGCAGTAGCTTAACCAAAACTGCAACGGCCTTAAAAGACTCTCAACTTTATGTTGTTGAGCACAAGGCCTCAAATAAGTCATGATTGGATCATACGGCTTTTACACTTGTTGGAAAACCAGGAAATAATTAAGATGACTTTATTTCAGAACTATAAACCCAGTGTATCAACATGGAAAGTCTGTCATGTTGTTGTTAATTATGTCTGGCCACTGTGATTTTAACATGTATTAACTATATCCTACCAGGTCATGCATGACAGTGTGCGTCTGTGCAGCGACAGAGGTCAGGTTCTGGCCACCTATCCTGCAGAAAAACTAGCCTTCAGCGCCTGTTGCCCCGATGACCGCCGATTCTTCGGACTGGTCACCATGCAGGCCACTGACGACCATGACGATTTTCACTTCAGCAACGGACGAGATGAAGAGGGCAGTTTGAGGACTTCCTGTCACGTGTTCATCGTGGACCCAGACCTCTGTCACCACCAGGTATGAACAGAAGACCTTAAAAGGAGATCGCTGTTCCATTTATCACACTAGCAACAGAAAATGTCTTTCTTATACAGATATATACATAGGCTATTCCTGTTTAAATGAACATCATGAAGTAGTGGATACTTTATTTTCCACTATTTTGTCAATAATGGCTGGGAAGTCCAGAACAAATGGCCAAGTGCTCAATCAGTCCTCTGCCAGGTGCTGTTTAAGAGGAAAAAACTGATCACAGAAAAAGATGTTCTTCAGACACTCTTAGGTAGAGCAAGAGAGAAAGTTATAATAAAAGCCTTTATTTAGTCAGGCTTATTGATTTAAAATTCTGACCGGTTTTGACCTCACAAGATCTTAATCAGGGTGGAAATAGCTGAAAAAGGGTCTGGGAATTGTTTTATATTTTTTTCAGGTGCCAAAACAATTCCATAGTTTTAGTTCAGACAGCAGCGCAAGAATTTCCTTTCAATACCTCTTATAGAGGAATATGAATATACTTTTTTTCTTGGCCAAACTTCTCAAGTGTCTCGGTGTTACAGTTTGTCTTAACACAAAGCAGCTGTAAATGACATTTCTATGAATAAATACTCTAATAACTACTAAAATTATGATTTAAATCCGGAAATATCTGATCAAAGAATAAGTAAATAAGAGCTAAAGTTTGGCACCCAGCCTTATAACCAATGCCTGATTGTTTTGCAGAAAACTAAGCTAACTTAACCTAATTTAATGTAGTGTCAGTGATGCTAATCAGCCAGAGATATATTAACAGCTACATTTTATTATTTATATTCATTAGAAACAGCTAGTAATAAGTCAAACATTTTCCTGTGCAATTTTGTAATTGAGAAAAAGTGACATATACATAACCAGGGACAAGGACTGCATGTATCGTCCCTGTCAAATAAATGAATAAATAAATGCAGAAGATTCTACCCATCGACTGGTGCTCTGATGGGGACTGTTGTTTCCTAAGGTCCATTTGGGTGTAGCCATGAGGTTTGGCTTTGAGTGCACCCCCGACCCAGACACAGGAGGCTGCCTGGAATTCCCACCCAGTTCTCAGCCTCTCCTCCAGTTTGTCTCCGTCCTCTACCGGGACATGGGGGACAACATTGAGGGGGTCAGGGCCCGGGCCTTCCATGATCCAGACAATGACGCCCAGCAGAACCACAGCACCAGCAGCAACAGTGACAGTGGGATCGGAAACTTTTTACCAGAAGAGAAGAGCAACAGAGTGCTTTTAGTAGACCTTGGAGGTCCTCCTAACCACAACCATATCTCTGGGCCACGCCATTGGGACAGCCCACCTTCGTCCCAGCAGGCCTGGAGCCCCACCCTAGGAGCCGCAGCCCCTCATCCACCTCCTCCTCCTCCGCCAGCTCTGAGAAATGGCCACTACCGTCACGATCCACACCTGGCTGACCTCCCTCACCCTCTCCCCTTGTCTCACCCCGATGTCCCCGGTAGGCACTCTAGAGGGGTCCACCCACCCCACTACTCACAAGGGAAGCGGGGAGGAGCGGTGGGGGGAGGAGAAAAGAGAGGGGGTGGAGGAGTAGGGGTAGGGGTGGAGCCACAGCGGTGGCTGCCTGTCCATGTGCTGAGAGACTGGCGTCAGCAGCACCACCACAGCCACCTCCAGGGCCTGAGCAGCGACCAGGAGTCCTACGCCGAATCTACCGACGGATGGTCATCGGCTAACTGCAGCACCCTGCCCCCACCCATGAATAAGATCCCGGCGGACCGCTACCGGGCCCCGCTGGCCCCTGGAGACCACCTGCCACCACCTGGAGTGAGCCAGCCTCCTCCTCCTTCACATCCCAACTCCCACACCCACCGGCTGGCTGTTCAAAAAGATGAGTGGGCTAAGAAGCTATTTGGTGCTGGAGCAGAGAGAAGTGAAAGAGAGAAGAAACGAGGGAATGCAAAGGAGGGAGAGAAAAAGGTAAGATTTTGAAGTTATAAATGTACTTTAATTAGTAAGTAAGTAATTTTACTATTAGTTTTCATTTTTATTCAAAATGTTCACCCCAAAAGAGATTGTCTTTCCACAATACTGTATTCAGTAATGTGCTATTCTGTGCCAGTTTATGGGCTGTGGGCTTTTGGAAGAGTTGTGTTAAAACTGACCATGAGATGAGAAGCCCGGGAAGCAGGTAGCATCCCCCATCACACACCCCTGCTGTGGAAATTTACGCTGACTAGAGTGTGTCCAAGACTACGGTTTATTGAGGCTATAAATCCATCTGTGTTCATCCCACTTCTCTCCATCGCATTCTCACCCTCTCTGTTCAAGACCGAGCATTGAACTCATTCAGTCCTTGAATTAAGTTTTCTTCTCACTCAGATGTAAAACTTTTCAGTGGTGAACTTGTTCACCCCACCAAACACTCCTGCACTATATTAAATAATACGAGCACCCCAGTTGGCTCTCTCCCCAGACTTCGTACAAGTGGATTGATAAGTTATTTATCCCCACTGCTCCAGTATCAGATCATGCATTATGCACTAGCCAGGCATCTGCCTTCACCTGAAAACCACCTGTTTCCCACCGTAATGAGACTCAATGTAACAGCAGAGCAGGCTTTAGACTAGTTTTAATGAGGTAAATGTAAAGTGTTTGTATAGTGTTTGTTTAGTTTAGTTAAAGCATTTTTTTTAGAGATTCAAACAAGATGGTTACATTAGCAATGTGACAAATAGTAAATGTCCAACTATTCCAATTAAGATTAAGCTACAGTTGAATACACTGGCTGCATTATTTTGTGACAACAAATTTCCTTTTGCATTGAAATACAGTGCACTAAGATACAGCGTGAAAGAGACATCCCTCCTGACTGGATTCCTTCTGCATTAACCTTTCCACAGAAGCATAAGAAGTATGTAGGAAACAGTTGCATTGTCTCTGTCAACATTTACATATTAGAAAAGTACCGGGGATAGACTCTTGTTTCCTTGATGTTGAAGGAGGCTGGTGCTTCCCCCAGTAAAACTTGTGGTGGACAGGGTCCCAGAGACCCCCAGGGGACAATCAGAGGAAGTGTTTACAAGGCCGGTACAGGGTAGAGGCTGACATTGACAGGAAGGTGGATGTTAACCCCTCTGAACAATGTCCTCTGACTGGAGACACAGCACATTGGAGGCTGTGGCTGTTATGGTAAGCCACAATGTAGCTTAGCTGTAGTAGTTCTTCTGTCCTACATAAGTAATACTTTAATATAAATATTACAACTGACTTGTTACACAATGTATATAGGTAATACAGTGTATTATGCATTATCCATAATAGATTTTTAGTGTTTGTCACATGGTGGCACTGTCTCACTATCTAAACCTCTATAAGCCTTCTGCACTCCCATGAATGTCCATGTGGGAAACTAATTGACATTTTTGGAAGTTAATCTGCCCACAGAACGCAGACATGATTTTGGTTTACTTACATGACAGAAATCTGACATTTGACTAACTTATTGTGGAATTACAGTATATGAATCTACTGAATCCTGACTCTCGAAATGTGATACAGTGGCCGATTTTCCATTTATTGTAGAATCAAAGACAGAGCCATTCAATTATAATGACTATGCCTGCTAGGCTTTGGCACATTTCTGCCCCCATTATACTGGTGCGGTTAGTGTTTTTACAAGGGATAAGTGGTCTGTGTGTTTGATTTTTATGTTGACAGCTGTGTTGTTGTAAACAGGAAGGATGCCTCTTTTCTTTGACATTGATAGTGTGTGTGTGTGTGTGTGTGTGTGTGTGTGTGTGTGTGTGTGAGAGAGGGAGAGGGGGGACAAGATCAGCTGCACAGATAAGAGCTGTGAGTTTTCCACTAAAATGTAGTGCTTCTCTGAAAAAGCTTTGGTGCAGCCACACCCAAAACAACCGCAGCACAGCTGAGTCAGATCAACACTTTATCATTTCCTTTTTTATCCAAATCTCAGCTTCTCTTATGAAAGCTTTAATTTACTTTCTGCTTCATTGCCATCACAAATAACACTTGTTTTAAACTGACCAGGTTAAACAGGGTTCATGTGAGAGTGTCCACATACGTAATTGAGTGTTCAAATCTGTGTTATCTGACATACACACACACACACATTCACACAGACGCAGGGTTGACTCAGTATCCAGGCAACACCACTGGTCATCTCCTGATGAAATGCCGACAAGACCTGCTCCTAATCAGCCAGTCAGATTCAACATGTGTCACAGTTTGGCCTCTGGAGCCTGTCAGCATTGATTAATTGCTCATTAGTCAGCTGGGGTCCGCTGATATACGCTCTCTCCTACAGTCCTACAGTTTTATGAGAGGAGAGAAAGAAGCCAAATATTTCTGTTGTTCTTTACAGTTGAAAGGAAAGGACAGCAGTTGTTAAAAGGCTAATTGTAGACTCGTGAAGGCAACGCTAGACTAAGCTTCTGCTCCTCTTTTGGTTTACAGCACTACTCCATGCGGTTACATCATTGTCAGATGGCTTTGGACAATAAATCTTGATGACCCTATGACTAATTTTCTCATGTGCTAATTTTAGGCAGCAGTTTATGGCATTGTGTAACAGCTGGCCAGTTATAACTTCATTCCAGTTTGTGGGTTTCCACTGCAGTAGTCCTTACGAAAATTGTTAACCATCTGGAATATTCTTTTGTATATACCGTTACTATTAAATGGAAGTACATTAAGTAAATACAGTAATAAAACCACCGGAACTATATAATGCAATCCAATGCAAGAGCACACAGATACAGATACAAGTGTTGTTGTTATAATGTCCATCCTGTTTGTGTGTCAGTGTGTGTCTCTGTGTTATGGCTGTGGCTGAGGGGTTGACTAAAGTACTATTTGGTTCTGCAGGCAAAATCACAGGACTGTACATGCCTGCATCTAACATGAGGAATTTAACATTTAAGTGGAAAAAAAGAAATCCAGCTTAAAAAGACATGCATGTGTAAGCTCCCGGCTCCCGTCAGTCTCTTCATGTAAGCTTTCATGTAAGATTGTCTTCATGTCATGTTGTGGCTTTATTTAATTGACACGTAGACATTACATTTTCTATAATACCTGCTCCACCACACACACACACACACACACACACACACACACACACACACACTCACAGGCACCAGTCGTAGGGTGTGACAAATAGTGGCATGCTGTTTATTTACGTTCTATTTATCAAAATCGCTTTGGATTGGATCATATTGTTGATAATTTAGGTTTGGATAGTGCTAAAAATAACAATATTATTATCCCATGGGAAGTTCTGGTGTAAAACCTGTGTGGATAAATTGACATTACCTCCACATCCACATAAATAAATACACTCAAGACCTTGGCTACCGCCTGTTATTTCACACAGTCCACAGTCCAGACACTACCACAAACCTTTCTCATCTGGTCCAGGGATTAGAACCAGCAACCTCATCACCAGCTTGCTTCTCTGACTTTAAGGCTACTGCCACCCCTGTCTGTATATACATTACATATAGCATGTGAACTGAGCATTTGTATATTTTCTCTCCTCAGGGTGGTCGGTTCCGTGGTCTGACAATGGGCTTCCCTCCTCTCCCCCAGCGCTCCTCAGCCAGACGCTCCTTTGGACGCTCCAAACGTCTCAGCCTGGCCCGCTCTCTGGATGACCTGGAGGTAGGAGCTTATGCATGCACACATGTTAGCACACATGTACAGTACTTACATCTGCCGCTGTGTTATTGTCACATTTGAGCCACACATGCACCACCCATCTCTAATAATAGCAGCACATGCGCATCATACATCCTCACATGACACGTCAAACCCTCTTCTCACATCACCGTGGCAACATACACACAGTTGTGGATAGAGCCAGCGTATAGAAAAAGCCAAGAGACATTTACAGGCTGGTATTTATGGATTTACATACAGCTTTGATAGCAGGGAATTATTTAACATTAACTGAGGTTACTGTTTGATATATGCAGCCATACATTTAGGTGTAGACGTTTTGCATATTCTGCTGACTGGGTGCAGTATGGCTACACTGTTGCAAGAATTAGACTTCCTTTTAGCTGCAAGAAATTACCTGGTATCCAGTCATTTGAGAGCCATGAGTTTTGCCAAACAATATGCCTATTTAGTTCTCCAACGTTCTGTAAAGAGAAAGTCTGTAGCGGCTGCTGTAGTACTCAGGCAGGAAGGATACAATAGACTATTATCATGGCTACCACTGTAAATGCCCTTGAGGCAAGGCCTAGGTTTGCAGAAGGTTATATTCATCTTAATTGTGTTGAGATTTAAATATATGACATTCCATTTCCAGCAGCTATTTTTGTCAGCTTTTTTATCTTAAAGTGAGTGAAAAAACAGCCCCCTAACTGGCTACAGAATAATACTGTACATTAAAGTTAAACTAAAGTGGAACATACTAAGTGTTATTCTCATCATGGCCTGCTTGTATGTGTGTGTGTGTGTGTGTGTGACGGTTGGCGAGACCAAAGCAGAGTCCTGCTGTCTGTGAGCATGATTCATACCAGTAGTTTTGGTACGATAGCGATCAGAAGAAAGCTAAATATTTCCGGCGTTTAGTGGCTACTGAGGCACCCTGGGAGCAGATAGGCAGATCCCACACTGTCGCTTCAGTAGGGAATTTTTTATATACATTTTTGGCATTTTTCCTTTATTGGACAGCACAGTAGAAAGAGACAGGAAGTATTGGGAGAGAGTGAGCGAGACTGGGAATTACATGCTACAAAAGACCCAGTCTGGATTCAAACTGGAGTTGTTGCGTCTTAAACGAATGGGCCCAAAATAATATCATATCCATGTTGTAGTCCAAATGTTAGCTAGGCACTTAACGCCACTCTACAAAACACATTACAATACTTATACTAATAGGTCATATTCACTTTCTTTTAATCATGACACAAACAATAACGAAAAGGATTCCTCATCAGGTGGTGATATCGGAAGCACCAGTGCATTTTTGCAGACATTTGTTTGCGTTTCACACAGATCTTTCTCTGCCCCATTGCCAGACCATCCCATGGCAGGCTTTCTCTCTTCCTTTCTCCTCATCACCCCCTATTCCTCCACCCCCTTCTATTCTACCTTTTTCTTCCGGTCGTTAGGCCTTTTTCTCTTTCTGCACATGCGGTAATGTCCACAAACAGAGAGGGCTTTGTGTTGTGAGAGGGGGGAGGAGAGAGAGATTGGTATGTGTGTGTGTGTGTGTGTGTTCGTGTGGTGATGGCGGTGTGGGGTAATGGGGTTCGAAGTGTTAGCCTGCACTTCTAATGAGCTCTGATGAGCAACAAGCTGACATTCCCCTCGTTAGTGAGGCCTCAGCACAAAAACACATACAGTATATAGACACACATATACACACACAGGACTGATACACACATATGCATGAAGAGCCATGCTTACACTTACACGACTCTAACCCTAAGTCAGTAACACACAAACACATCGATCACATAGGCATGATTGGACTATGATTGCACACACACAGTTCTCAGCCATCTTGTTAGCTGTGCCATTTAAGATTTTCCAGCAGCTTTCAGAATTCTTGCTGTAGTTGAAGTGTGTGTGAGTGTGCATGTGTGTGCACAATACTGCATGTATGTGTGCATGTCTGCCAGAGCTTGAGGCTTATCTTGTGATGGTTCTGATTGTAGAGCTTAACCAAGGACACATCTGCTCTCTTCCAGCTGTTTGTGGTAAAGAAACTTTACACAAGAAAAAAAATACATGCAGAGCTTTGTTTGAACGTACTAATGTTTAAAACCACATAAAGCTATTTTAGAGACCACCGTCAACAAGATGAAAAAACAGCCTCACATGCAGCCAACTGAATTAACCATTTCAAAGCACACACACAAACGATTCTCAAGTGGTCCCTGAAGGTTGAAATCTGAACAGCAAGGTGCCTGTGGGCCCCGCCTGTGTAAGCTATTTACTAAAGTAAGACTGCCAAATGAAAACAGGCTCAAATAATCATTCAGAGGTTGAGTGCACGAATATAAGTACCAAACAATGCATACAATAGGCTGATTGCAAGGCTGATTGCTGCTGTTTCTTCCATGAGTTGCAACATAATGATAGGTGGAGGAAGATGAAATTTATCTCTAGTGGAGCTCAAGTGTTGGTGGGAGAAACAATTCTAACAAGATCTCTGCAGCACAGCGATGAGGAAGGTTGTATGCCAAGTTGTGTGGCATTGTGGGGATGGATGCACATAAAAAATTACAGCAGACATGACTTGAAAATTGTTTATTAAATAATAAATAAACAGAATATTTTCTGGGAAAAGGGTTGACTCTAGCCACTTATGGGCTGCCTACACACAGTACGTAATAAGATATAAGATATAAATGATCAGTTGTAATCTTATCAACAATAGCTATTCAAAGTATGTGCATTCTGTAATTGTCTCTCAATACAGTAGTTTGGGATGTTGGTGGCAGATTCTGCATTCCCCGTGTGGGATTCCAACTGTGTACCCAAACACACTGATTCACAGGAAATGATGCACTTACTGGACGTATTGCGGAAGACAAAAGCTGCATTTCATGTATAGTGAAAGACGTTCGATCATTTCCTGCCGGCTGTAAATGTTTTCACTGTGTGAGTGTGTGTGGTGTTTCTATGTCTGTCTGTCCGTCTGTCCTCGCTGTGGACAGATTTTATCAATGTGATAGCATCACAACCATGGCCACTGGCCCATAAGTGGTGGATCACTGTAGCCCAGTATGTTAGTATGTGGGTGTGGTCCGACCCATGAATACTGAGTACTCATGTAATAATATAGTAATGACTACTGAGTACTCATGGGTTGGAAAGTCAACATGTTGACGGGCATCACGGTTGGTGTGATCCCATCACAAGATGGTCTCCAATTACTTCTGTGTTGGATGACATTGTTGACTTATCTTCTTCTTCTAGTACTTCATCTTTATTAAAACAATGTCATAGAACGAATCCATTCAGCCCACAAAGAAGGAAGCTATGAAATACTTTCTACACAGAATCAACAGAATTATACTTTAATGGAAGAATTTGTCTCTTCTGCCAACTGTGCAGTTTGTCTTTTTTGCTGGGCATAACATTACTAACACTTGAGTAATTTTACATAATTTTTACACGTCAAAGCAAGGCAGTTACTACCTAATTTATCTAAAACACCAACTATATAGATGTGACCCTGTGTGTGTGCCTATGTGTTTATATG
This sequence comes from Enoplosus armatus, assembly GCF_043641665.1. NCBI lineage: Eukaryota > Metazoa > Chordata > Actinopteri > Centrarchiformes > Enoplosidae > Enoplosus > Enoplosus armatus. The sequence goes on along the minus strand of NW_027261263.1, from coordinate 26,537 downwards.
TGCATGCTTGTTTTTAACTGTTAACAGATCCCTTTTCTGTGAATTTGTAAATTTGTAAATTTCAGTTTTTTAGTTTTAGTAGCTTTTTTATAACAGTCTTTATTGTTTTTATTTATTATATCTTGATTCTCTACTTATGTCTCTATTGTACTATCCTGTATGCTGCTGGAACAATGCAAACTTCCCTGCTGAGGGATTAATAAAGGATTATCTTATTTTATCTTCCCGATGGGGGACAAAATGATAAAAAGAGTAAATTGTGACTGACTTTGAAAAATACTCGCTTAATGTGACTGCTGTAGCCCCGTACCAACTTGGGTTAAACTTTGGAAAGCATCACTTACACTGGAATAGCATCTGGAAAAAGCTAGTAAGTTGGTCTTGAGTTAAGGGTTTTTCTTTTTGTCAAAATAACTATATTCGAATTAAAGTTTATAATTGATAATATATAATTAAGTTATAATTGATGATTATTAACAAGTCAAGGACTGGGCTTAAAATGATGGTGGTGACCAAAGCAAACCCTGATAGAATTTCGTGTATTAAAGGGGCACACTAACAATTTAGTACTACACTTCCTAAAAGTTTGGGGACATGTGAGAAATGTGTCATATCGAAGCAGCAGAGGCTGAGATATCCTGAATTTAAGTCTGGATATGAGTAAAGCTTCAAAAGCGCTGGACCTATTTATTGCCCTCTCCTTTCCCAACCTTCTTCCCAACCCAAGATAACAACCCTGATGACAACATCATATTTTTTCAGACTTAAGAAAGCTCCCTCTGTAGCCACAGAAGGCATTATACAACTGTTTTTACAGGCTGAGTAGCACTTACCATGACAAATAAACTTTTATATCTCATCCGACATGCTTTTTACACATGGCCTATATCAATATTGAAAACTAGTGTAAATATAGTGCTGGGAATAAGTGAAATGGACACATGAATGAAACTTCTGTCTGTTGTTGTCCAGAACTCCTAGTTACTGTACATTATCATGTGAAAACAGGACCTGGATATCTTGACGGTACTTCAGAACACTGTCCAAAGCTGTTTCAAAGACATTCTGAAATATTGTGAAAAACATTGTGTTCCTGTGGTTTGGCATTGAATGTGGTTGTCTGCTGTCTGTGTAATGCTCTCTTGGTTACTTATCAGTGCTGAGTATGAGTGCTTCACCCGCTGTCCTCACCCCTGGGCCAAGTGCTGGACGGGCAGGAGGGGTGTGTGTGTGGGAGGGGGGTGTTAGGGTGAGTACCTCCACTGTGTGTCAAGGCATGTTGAGGAATGCAGCTACTTCTTAGTTCAGTTGTACACAGCCCAGCCATTGCTACAGATATCAATCCTTGCTGTCAACGGGAAGATGTGCCTGTCTTCTCCACATATCTTCCTGTCTGCTCTGTCGCCTCTCAGCGCCCCCCCATCATGAATGTCAGTTTACTCTCCGTGCTCCAAACATGCATGGCGCATACTAAGCAGATGACAGAGGAGCACTGAGCATCGCACATTCAACTCAGAGCTGATTTTATGTGTGGGTGTGTGTTCCTTAATGGCAAGGGGGTCTCCCTCTGCAGCCGTGCCCCCGCATTTGTCTGAGTGTGTGTATGTGTGCGTCTCTCAGCCCACAGCAGTGTGGGTGGAATAGAAATTATGCGAGGGTGGGTGGAAAAGCAGAGAAAGAGGAGGGGGAGAGCAGAGGGGCAGGGCGAGGGAGACGATAGAGAGGGAGGAGGAGGGGGAGGATGAGAGACAGGGCAGGAGGGAAGGGGAATCTAGCGACGGCAACATTCTGTAGCGGTTTGGACATTTGAAAGCTATCAAGCTTTGCTGCTTCGTCTCTCTCTGCGCGCACACACACACATACACGCACACACCACACACACACACACACACACACACACACACACACACACACACACACACACACACACACACACATTCAACAGCTGATGACAATGTGTACTGAGGGAAGGTCTCAGGGAAGGTGCTGAGGATTACTTGTCTCTTCCTTCATGGAGCAGCAAACTTTAAGTGTTGATTCTGAAACGGCCGCTGATCCAGTGAGTAAACGAGCTGTGTGTGCATGTGTGTGTGTTTTCTCTCCCTATATTTGATGCAGCCCATATTTGATCCCACTGGTGTCCCCCTTGCTTCTATCACATATAGCATGCCGGCTGTGTTACTGACTGTTTTAGATCAACACTGCTGGAGCATATGACATAAGTTACAACGAACAAATGGATTTCTTGTCAGCTTGAATTTAAAACCTGATCAAACTCTTGCTGCTGATTGTGAAGCCTGACATGTATAAACAGCTTAACTTAACCTCCTCTTTAACGTCAGTGTTCTGTTTTTCTCTTGTGCTTGTGCAGCTCTCAATTCATGCTAGTCATCCAATACATATTAATTTAGGTTAAAACAAATTAAATGTCCTGAAACTTTAGTTGAGAGGCCTGTCTCTGGAACGACAGATCATGTGACCTGTGCCAGCCAATCACCATGGAAACCTGTTGATTCTTTGGTTCAGTCCATTAGATCAGTTTAAGAAACTGTGTTTATTTGTGTTCCATGGGTCTTAAGGAGCAGTATTTTGAAGAAATTGTTTGTCTGATGTGGTAATGTGATCTCCTATTGAAATATCACTATGCCAGGTGGTTAGTGTATCTGTAATTACTATGTGAAAATACTAATATAAATATCTGTGGCTCTATGTGGATCGATATGTAAAGTGATATATGCAATGAGGTCATGGTGTCCACAATATTGTATTCATGTGTAATAGGTCAATAGTTGTGTATGAGTGTGTGTGTTGATGTACATATGCAATTTTGAGTGAGGGGGTTTTGACACTCTGGTGGAAAGCAGCACAGGACATTATTTCACTAAACACAGCAGTGAGAAAAGAGTGGCCTGCAAGCCCTCTGACCCAACACACACACACACACACACACACACACACACACACACACACACACACACACATTCACATACCAAAAAAGTGAATAAGCACACAATCGGACCTGCACACACATTTCTTCTTCTATGTGTGTGTGTATTCTCACTGCGAGGGTGTGTGTGTGTGTGTGTGTGATTGTGTGTTCCTCGTGATATCCCCTGGGAGCAGAGTGTGTTGGGGAAGGAAAATCAGATGATGAGACAGGATCAACGCTGCTCCTGTACATGAAACACCTCAGGAGGCCAGGAGTCATATCAGACGTAGCTCCAATTTCAGATAAACACAAGTGCTTCTTTTTATCGTCATCAAGTGCCAGATGGGTGCAGTTTACCACATCAGCACAATCAGACAGCGTCATGTGATAAGTCAGTCGCAAGGCTGTGTATTAAATTGACTCTCAGATACACAGTGTAGACAAAATACAAGAAAAGGCTTACCAGTTTGAGGCTGTAGTTTTATAGGCAAATATCCTGTCAAGTGTCTTTCACTCAGTCTGAAGGTCTAGCTGAGACCACCGTCCCTCTTTACTGATGCAGTTTTCCTGTTTGACATGAGTCATCATGATTTTCAAGATATCTCCTCTTTCCTTTTTGCATAATTTCGCAGTTTGTGTGACTGATGCACCAGCAACTGCCGTAAGTCACAAGTTTTAAAAGGCACCAACACATGCGAGTCATGTTGAGTTGAATATCAACTAGCAGTATGTGTCATCTTTAATGGAGATCTGACAGCCACTGTTAAATCAGTGAGCTTTCAAGCACACAAAGAGGCCGGGTAGTCACTGCCTGAGTTAATGGTGGCAAATGTATGTTGACTTTTTAAATATAATTACAGGGGTGTGTGTGTGTGTGTGTGTGTTGTTGTTGTTGCTAGTAAGGTCTGCTGGTGGCCTGTCCAGCCCCATTAGCTATTAATGCTAACACACAGTATGGATCTTTGATAAGGCTGATCGTCAAACTCATCATTGATTCACCGTCTCACATTGAATACTGGTGCTGTAGCAGTAAAAGAAAATGATCTGAAGAAGCCATATGTTTTTTTCCTGCTGTGCTCCGTTGAGTGCCTCACCTCCGTCATGACAGCAGAGGGCAATATTGAGTTTTGTTGAATTACCATGCTTGTGTGCAAGGCAGAGAAAAAGAGAAACAGAGATGAACTCGTCTCTGCAGGAAAAAATATGATTCTTTTTACAGAGATGGTTTGGAAGTGAGCTAATGCAAGCTTCATTTTCATGTGTTTATTACTTAACTGTTGGTTAAACCATTAAGGAAAACCACCTGTTGATTCCTCCTGCGTTGCTTACCTTGTCTCTCTCATATTTTTACCAAACTTTTTCTAACCCTTTTATTTCTGGTTGTGTTCGTCCATGGTGGGCAGTGTTGCAATCAGTGGTCTACTTTATGGCAATGTTGGATTTACATGATTTATGTACCAATGTAATGAAGCACCTGCATGTGTCGGGTATCTAATTCACTGAGTAAGCCAAATGGCGTCTACAAAGACAAAAAGCTGTCACAAGTTAGACATAACCAACAAGGACGTGATAGCCCAGAGGCTGACAAGTATAGTATAGTGAACACGTTGTGAATATACGTGGCTAGCTAACCATGTGTCTTTTAGCCATGTAAATATATGTGGTTTGCTTAAAGCAGTGTTACAGACATGTGACTTTACTCTGGAGGCATAACATGCACTCCGTATTAACTTTTAACATGTGCACTGCATGTGTGTGAGTACACACAAGAGCGTTTCTGTGTCACTGTCATCTGATCTGCAGAAGAGAATTTTTCGCTTTTATGTTTCAACTGCCCGAGAAAAGACCATGATCACATACATGTGAACACGTATACACACTCACACACACACACACACAAAGGAAACAGAGCTGCTTGGCTAGACCACAGGAATTAGGCTAAAGAGAGGAGTGAGACATGAGAAATCTCTTCTCTTTTTTCCTCCTCTCCTCTCTTCTCTTCTCTCATCAGGATGTGGACTTAGCCAACTTAAACTTTGTCATATCCCTCTTATCCTGTGTGCTGCCTGGTACTTCTCTCTTCCCCTCCGTTTACAGATATGTTTCGGACTGAACTTGAGCACAGGTTACTCATACACCATTCATTGTTCTTGCTGGCCTGTCAAAGATGTGTGAAAGACCAGTGAGCTGTTTATAAAATAGAGTATGCAAAGTTTGAACTATGCAGCCTTACTGGCTTTTGAGGTGCATTTGATTTAATGAGCTGAACCAGGCAAACTTGAAAATTTTCAAAATTAGGGGTCCACTGGGCTGCCTCTTTAGCATTAGAAGCTGGTAATTAGGCCTTTGGCAGCGCCTTCAGCCTCAGTGTGTGTATGTGTGGTGGTAGTGGGGGGGGGGGGTCTTAGAGCTGGAGCCATCGCTGATGTTGCTATGATACGGGGACGTGGACGGTTAACATTAACTTTCACAACAATATGGCACTGCGTTTTGAGCTCTATGGCCTCCATGGCACTTGTGGTGCTGAAAAGGGGGCAGTGAAAATGTCCTGTTTTGGGCCAAGTCTTCATAGAGACACTTTTTCATTATGTCCCCAATCCCCAATAATGGGGATAAAATTGTAGTGGACACAACTCACGTAGCTCTTAATGTTTACTGGTTTTCTTATGTTTTTAGAGGGTGCAGCTAAGCTCTTTAATGTTTTTGATTCTTCTGGGTGGTGCCACATCCTACGAGGCAATGGTCCCTAAATAAACCCAGATAAAAGGGCAGTTTTCAATAACTGGACTATTTGATATGTAAAACATTTCGATTCACCACAGCTTTAGAGTCTGGCAGTCATACAAGTCCAGTTCAGAGAGTAAAAACAAGTGGAAACACAACCGTTTGTTGTTGTTTGTAAGGAAGATAATATTTTTATGGGAAGTCTTCCACACATAAAACAGTGCTATGGAAATGTTTATCTATGAAATAGAATATTTGTAATCGAACATCCACAAACTACTACCCCAGAGTGCAGCTCAGAGTCAGCTACTAGGCCTATCTGCTGGACTCAGACAAGCTCAAAACGGATATTTTTATTGTATGTGTTTTCCTATCACTGTACAGTAAACACCTGTGAGTCATCACGGACAGAGACAGTGGCATCAAAAAGACAGACTGTGGAGGTATAGGAGAAGGTGTCACAGAAACTCTTTATTCTTTTTTGCCAAAACAGGAAATTAGGGGGAGCAAGGTGTGGGCTCAAGGCCATATGCACAAATTCAATTGCAGCCTTTGTGTGTGTGTGTGTGTGTGTGTGTGTGTGTGTGAGAGAGAGAGAGAGAGAGAGAGTGTGTGTGTGTGTGTGTGTGTGTGTGTGTGTGTGTGTGTGTGTGTGTGTGTGTGTGTGTGTGTGTGTGTGTGTGAGAGAGAGAGAGAGAGAGTGTGTGTGTGTGTGTGTGTGTGTGTGTGTGTGTGTGTGTGTGTGTGTGTGTGTGTGTGTGAGAGAGAGAGAGAGTGTGTGCGTGTGTTAAAGAAGGCTGCTCTGTGCTGTGAAGTGCCTTTTGTTTGTATCAGTTGACCTTTTAACAAACATGCAGAAATTTCATTAATCTTTTTTTTTTAGTGGGCGCTAGGGAATAAACTCTTTCTCTCCTTCCTCTTCACACTTTCACTCTGTCTCCTTGTCTCCTATCCCTCTGCTTATTATACATGAAGCAAGGAAGACAATTCATTTCTGAAATCACTAGAAAACATCCGACAGTTGAATTTGATTGTACCTAAACCTGCCTAACTGTGATTTGAACAGGGAGGAGTAGGAGGAGGAGGGTGGAGAGGTAAGGGCTGTGCTGCAGTGTGATTGGCAGACTGACCTTTGTTCCCTCCCCTTCTCTGTAACTGCTGCCCAATGGGGGCGTGTCACTATGGAAACGGAGCCGTGTGTGTGTGTGTGTGTCTGCGAGAGAATGGAACTTCCTAGTCAGTCTGTCAGCTAAAGTGTGTGGAGGAGTGTGTGAGAAAGAGAGGGAGAGGTACATAATGTAGTAAGAGCGAAATAGGGAGATACAGTATATTTACTTACTGCAACTTTAGAAGATAGTTGAGGCTAATTCTCAGGTGTGTGTCTGTGCGTGAGTGTGTGACAGACGTGCTGAGGCATGGCTCCATCCAAGTCAGCATTAATTTCCTGCCGTAGATAGCTCCCGAAGAAGCGTCAGCGCACTTATATGTGTGTGTGTGTGTGCAAGTGTTTTTGTGTGTGTTGGTGTGGTTCAGATATGTAGATTGAGCAGTCAGTGGGTTTCCTCCTGTGTGAGAGGAGAGCAGGATGAGCCTGAGGAAGAGGCTCTCCTTCAAGCGGGTCTGGAACTTCAATACAGTGAGTAGTCTGCAAACACACACTTACAGTGCCGTCCAAGTGGTCTGTATAGAGAAGGTGCACAACTTGCTGTAAGGAGACACTTACTTACTCATTTATTTATGTCCATAGAAGCAAACTTAACCAATGCCACATTCAAAATATTCAACATTCTTTGATTTATAAGCCAAAGTAGTTTTTAATAACAAACCAACGTCTGGCTGTAATGCTGCCTCGAGTGGAAAACCTTAGCAGCCACATCAAAAATTCAGCAGCACTTTTCCTCACATTAATTTTGTACCCTGGCTTTGGCTTGTCTTCTGTGCAGTTAATGACAGAAGTCAGACGAGGATGGAACGAGGTAGAGAAAGAGTAAAGATGGAGTGAGAATGTCATTTAGTGCAAGCGACAGTGCATACCAGTGTTGTTCTGCTCACTACAAGTGAATAAGACAGGGACAGATGGAGGGAAGACTGGACTGTTACCTACAGCAAAGTACACAGGGAGAGAGAGGACTCCATTACCTTCAGACCATATGAGAGGGAGCACACAGGGATGGGGGTTTATATAGAAAGACAAAATAGACAGCAGCGCTTGGGGAAACAAACAATACAAAAGTTAAAATGAACAAGTCATCCTGCCTGGTGTTTTATAAAAAGAAGGGATGTTGTGGTGGCAGGCTGGGAAAGTGTGTGTAAAGGTTAAGTGAGACAGAAAGGAAGAAAGACTAACAAGAGTTTGAGACGGCTCTAGGCTGTTTCCCTTCCTCCCAAAGCCAGATGTGTTTTGGGCCAGAGCGGGAGATAGAGAGGAAGAGAAACAGAGGTAGAGACGGGGCCAGAGATTGAGACAAATGGAGGCAAAGACAGAAAGAGCTTCTTTTTTTCTGTCCTCTGTGTCATATGGTTTGTACATTCCACCTACAAGGCTTGTCTTGTGTGTGTGTGTGTGTGTGTGTGTGTGTGTGTGTGTGTGTGTGTGTGTGTGTGTTAAAGAAACTGAGGGAAAAAAACAGCTGTAAGACAATGGAAAGGTGAGCTGACTAAGCTTTCTCATTTCTCGTGAAATTTCCCCCAATCTAGGGTGTCAACTGGCAGCTGTGAGTGTGTTCAGCCTTCAGAGGTATTTGATCAGATTGAATTGTGTTTACATCTTGTTCCCTCTTCTGCCTGTGTGCGTTTAAGGCAGGGAGCCAAGTAAAACAGACATTTATCACCAGCTCAGCCTCTGAGTCACATCTCCTGTGTGGCTCTATTGTAGGGAAACAAACATGATCTGCATTCCTTCCTTTCATAGAGAGTGGATATTGATTCCTGAATGCATCACAAGGGATTGAGGGCTTTATCCCTGAATTCCAGAGACGGTCACAGAGGATTTCACTTTGGAATAAAAAAATGTTTTGAAATGTTTGTGGGGACGTTGAGACGGTGAACACATAGGGTCCATTGACACTGAGTTCGCTGATCGTTGTGCGTTTGTTTATTCATTGATTTAGCTAGTTATCTTTTTGGAAATCTTCCTGAAAGTCTATTTTTTATTCAGGAAGTGCAGATTTGTGCAAGCGTGTCTTCTTCATCTCAGGGTTGCATGGAAGGAATCATCACACCTGTGGAGCCTCATTTGACTCATATATGGATAATTTGAACCTAATCAGCTTGTTCACCTCATCCTTTCCTCTCTGAGTTAAGCTACGCTAAAGCCAAGCAGTTTCATGGTTGCCAATCCTGGCAGGGTGACTCTGGCCTCCTCAATGGCAGCCACTATTCACCTCATATTCAAAAGTAAACACACAGGCACGCACACATTGGGACTGTTGGCGCAACAGCTTCCTCCTCAGCTGGAAGTGTGTGTGTCTGGTGTGTTTGCGTGCGTGCAGTCAGGAAATCTGTGTTGTGAATTCTAAGTCACCTTTTAAGGACAGCATATGTCTGTCAGTTGTTCAGTTATAGGTGTGGTCTCCACGAGTACCGCCACTGTTAGTAGTAGAGTACACTTTGAATACATGTTCGATGTTCTTCCATATTTCAATCTATTCAGTCATCTTTCACTTACACACTTAAGAGTTGAATCTCATTCCTTAGCAAAGGTGGCAGTTGCAGCTCCGGTGATGGAGCCAGGAATAAGGTTCCTGTGGTACAAACAGTCTTGTCTTTGTGTGTGTGAGTGCATATGTTATCCCTGACAGTTTCTCCCACAGACAGACATTTTTTATTCGCCCTGTTAAGTGTTACTGGCTGCTCTGTGTCTCATCCTATAAAACAGAATGTTTTTTTCCAGGAATCGTCGTCCACCTAGACGCACACACACAGACAAGGAACATTTTGGAAACTTGAGATTGTTTAAGGAGTCTTTTATGGCTTTTAAAGTATTAATATTATGATAACAGTGAGAATGAACGGCTGTAAATTGTACCCTGTGTGTTGCCATAGTTTGAACCCGACGTCCATGCTTCATAACAGATGATGTAAGCCACCCCTCTCCCTCTAGTCACAGCTAATAAAGCACTTGGGACCTGTACACACAGTGGCCAACCACTTCATACACACACACAAACCCAACATGAACAAACCAGGCATGTTGCTACAAGGTGACATTTTATGTTCAGGGAGTGGAAAGCCAGGGATGAAGGTGTACAAACATGTTGTGACCTGTAGGCAAAAAAAACATATTTTTAAACCGCACATCATCCGACGGGTCATTTTATCGCTATTGATCAACAAAGTCATTATGGAATACAACACCAAGTTCCCACTGACAACCCCATCAGTTGCATCTTGTTCTGTAAATCTAGAGACCCTGATGAGCCACGTGCACCGGCTGCGGTGGACTAGGAATGAAAAAGAGGCCTGGATGTTTGTTTCAGAGCAGTGTGTGTTCCCAATGTGTGTTGGGAAGACATGTGATTCAGCCATCTTCTCTTTTGTTGAAGTTGCTGTGAGAGTAGAAGACTTCTCAGAATAGCAAATATTCTTATGAAGTTCTTCACAGACTTTATTTTATTTTTGTGAATCCCAAGATCTAAAACCGGACTAGCAGAGCATCAGATAAGATTTGGCATTATTAAAGATTTCATGGTTCCAGCTGTACAAATGAGGATTTGCAGAATTCTTATAGTTGAAAAATGAATCTCTCGGGTTTTGGACTATTGCTTGTAGAGAATAAACTATTTGAAGGTGACATCTTGGGATTTAGGAAATTATAATGGAGATTTTTCAGTATTTTATGGACAAAACTATTAATCAACGGATGAATCGATACCTAAAAATAATTGTTACTTGCAGTCATATTTCCAGTGAAGTTTTTTGGCACTGATGTTAATTCAGTAGTATTCTATTTAGGAACTGCATTAGAGCTGGACCGATAAATCAGGTGGGCTGGTGTAGAGAATACAGACACAGTTTCTTTTTGGTCACAATTCAAAAGGGATCCTTGTCAAAAATGTTGGTTTCTGTTATGTGTATTTTTAAAAAAGAATATCCGCCAATATGTTGTCTGAGTTGTTTTTGTCAGTAATTTCCTCAAATTTGGCACAAGCGTCCACTTGGATTCAAAGATGACCTGATTAGAATTTGGTGGTCAAAGGTCAATGTGACCTCACAAAACATGTTTTTGGCCATAACTCAAGAATTCATACGTTCATGCAGCATTCACATGGATTCAGGCAGACGGTAGACGGCAAGCCGGATATCATTTTTGTTGATGAGAACAGGATGGTAAAATTAGGTGAGAGAATACAGGTGACGGTAACGGTAGGCCGCATTACCAAAGTTTACAACCTGGACAACGAGAAGCTAAAAATGTTTCTTTTTCACTGTGTCCACAATGTCCTGGAAATTTGTATTGATTGGTACTTGGTACCAAGGAGTCCACCCTCTCCACTTCTTCTCTCTGAATAACAATCAGGACAGGGGGCCTCCTGTTCCTCTGGTAGTCCACCACAAGCTCATTGGTTTTGCTGATATTGAGCTTCAGGTGATCGTCGTTGCACCATGTGATGAAACTCTTTATCATTCCTCTGTACTTCTCTATAAAAATAGTCTCTAAATGAAGACAGCAGGTTTCTTGCTGGAAATGATTTGCTGGAATCATCCATGTCAATATAGTGATAACTTCCATTTCACCCAAAAATACACTTTTTATTATTTTATTAAATTCCGTTGTAGTTTGTTCATTAAATATATTATGTGAGTCAGACATGGATGTAAACTGCAACTTGACTGGTTGGTGGAGGCATACAACAGCAGGACAGTCATTGTAGATAAGGTATTAAAACACAGTAAAGTGAAACTAAATAATGTGGTGCTTGTTTGACTTTGTTAATTTTGTTGGGATAACCTGAAATGGCAGAGCCCTGCAGTGACAGTGAAAAACATCCCAGTCAGGTATTTTGATGCACATCAGCGTGATAGACAGCCAAGTATCTAACTGAAGTTAGTAGTACGCCAGCATCATTACATCTTTCCAGCTGTTACTTATCAGAGGACCAAACTGCTATTCTACTTCATTGCTGACTGATTGTACTTTGAAAGTGCAGGATTTTATTCAAGTCGATGTCTTTTGTTTTGTGTCTGCCCTAAAAATCAACACCAATTTGGCAAGCCTGTACAAATGTAATAAAAATATTCTTAGCAAAGGCAATCATGCAACATCATAACTGACACTGTCTGAGACAGTTTAAATGGCAAACGAATAATGTGTTGACATGTTAATTGTTAAGAAGAAACCATTAGCTACAGCTCCGTTTGAATTCACAAAATGCATAACCACACACACATTCTGAGGTTTGCTTGGAACGTTTTTTTTTTTTTCCTCTAACAAAAACCTCCGCAAATGTGGAAACCATAATCATGACCATCAGTCATGTGTTGCTGTGTCACTTTTTTCTGCTGATCTTATCAGTACATTTACCGTGTGAAGGGGACATAAAAGCCCCATTAATATCTGTGAACAATAACCACAGACAGTATTGGGGCTATGACATATCAGTAAATTCCAGTATGCCAGTAACACTGAGGGAATGTAGTGCTCACTAAGTTGGAAAGCAATGGAGGCTAAAAGTAGTGCACACGGGGTCCATGAAATGGCAGGACTTCTTTGTTACATACTGTGGGGGATATATCTGATGTTATGGTTCTCTATTATCAAGACTGTTACATTTTCCAGCTGCATGCTCCTCTGTGGATAGGGACTAGGGAGAGAAGCTTGAGGAGGGAAAGTCTGGAAAACCCCACTCATCCCCTGTTGGCTGTCAGGAATGACCAGGATCTGCCAGGAGAGGAGGGGGAACACCACTGGAATGACCGAGGAAGCGAGTGAAGAAGAGAATGACTTGAAGGAAGAGTGGAATAAGAGAGGTGGTAATGGGGGAAAGAGGAAGAAAGAGAGGGATGACTGGATAGGAGGAAAAGAACAAACAAAAGAAGGGAGTTATAGAGGAGAGCGGGGAGGAAAAGAGAGCAGAGGGGACTTGGGGCCTCAACCAGGGGCCAAACCACTCCACCACAAAGTACGTCTGGAAGTGATCACACCAGAGCTGAATGGGGATGGGGGGTGAACACACACACACATTCACAAAGGCAAAAGAATGCACCCAACATACAAAAGACATCTCTAACAGATGTCGACCACATGCATACATAGGCTACACCCATATAAAATACACACACACTCACATTAGAGACAGAATACACGCTGTTGAAATGTGCGAGATGTGGGACTCTAATCAGAGTGAGGATCAGGTAACGTGTTTCCACTGGTGAGGTTTCTGCCTCTGTCATTTTCTCTTGTCCTCCGTGGTGGTTCGACCACAATCAACTGCTATAAAGTCACATCAAATCTCTTTTCACGCGCCGGTGCCAACTTCTAGTCTTCCAAGGACGGTCTGAAATAGCTAATCCCAGTGATTATGCTGGCTGTGCCATCTGGCCAGGACAGCCTGGCTCTAGTGAGGAAATGGCCAAGATGCACATGAATCAAACCAGCACATACAGTATGCTGCACCATGGGGTCAACTTCATTAGATTTGATTAGTTTAAAGGTGTATTGAATCTGAGTCAGGATATTGGAGGACTTGTGTATGCAGCAATTTTATTACGGATTGAATATAAGTTTTTAAGAATAGTTCATATGAAAACGGTTCAAAGTAAGTTTGAAAACTGACTGAAGTTACAGGAAGAAATTAGGTTACAGTGGGAAATCTTGTTACTGTAGAATTTGCATATTTTTGAAACTAGAGTGGATCTTATATGATGAATGATATAAGATGCTGCTTCTAGAAGTTTTTTCGAGGGGAGGTCTGAGCATTTGGAGTGATGGCACAGTGTGAAACCAGACCAGTGTGAATGTAACTATTCAGCAGTGGAAATTGATTTATTTAAACTGCTAGAAGCTTATATTTTTGTTATATTGCCAATTTCAGCTTTAGTCATTTCATTGTTTTGAACACAAAGACATACTCGTAAAAGTTTTCTTTCATCCTGCATGCTGTTGTCACAGCAACACTTTCCCTATCTCAACTCTTCATGCACAAATGGGTTTGTGGGTTTCACTAATGTTTTACTTGTACACTGGGTGTAAACTGGGTGTTGTGGGTACGTATGTAATTACGTGTAAGTAATAAGGTTACTGCAGGAAGCTGACTGTAACCACGTTACTTAAGTTAATGTAAATTCTCTGAGTGTAAGTTTCTTCAACTATGTACTGGTTCCCCATGTATAACTCTTTACTCAAGGTAGTGGCTGTGATCCCTGTGTATTAGTGTATTTTCACCCTGTGGGTAAAGGCAGGGTGGGGACACTATCATGAACACCTGTGCAAATGCGTTTGCTTTAGATATAATATCATACATGTTCCACATATGCTAAAACCTATGCTCATGGCTGGTTGGGGTTTTCTGCCTTGCAATTGCCGGCAGAATCATGGTCACTATATCGTCATTTAACATCTCAAACTGAGGGAGAAACTACTTGATTTCTCAGAAATGAAGTTGAAATATGACTAACTGCTGACCATAAGATAACCCTATAGAAACATCAAGTCGTCCAGAAGACTTTGTGTTTGTTGCGTAATGATGAGATCATTAAAAGTTCATTTCCAAATACAAATGTACCACAGAAAATAGAACCAGCACATCTGCCCATGTAGCTACCCCATAGCCTGCCTTCCATCATACGAGTAAGCATAAAGCCTGTGATTAGCAAGATAAGTGGTCAGATTAACAGCATCAGAAGCCTCTGAGAAGGTTGACAGTGAGGATTTTTATCCAGAGAGCTGATGTTAGTTTGGTATTCTGTCTTTGACAAACAGCTCTGTCTCTAATTGCTGCTCAGCCCTCCTTTCTCGCCTTGTCCCCAACTCTTTCTTTCTCTCTTTTGTCTGTTCCTTCCCTTTTGCTCTCTCTGAGTCACAGAGCCTTTCAACTATGCTCCAGAGTTAGCTACATTACTGATGTCTATGTTCAATGATCTCATCCCAGCTCAGCATGTCTGGGATAAAAATCACTGCATTGTGTGTGTTTTTTCTGTGTGCTGTTTTGTGTCTATGTCAGGGAAATAGGATGTGACTCTCGAGTAAGTTTGGTTTGAATACGTGTCTGTATACATATCTGTGTCTGTGTGAGTGAAAAATATGGTGAAAATTAGATTAGATACAGATTTATGTTGCTGCATGTTAAACTCTATCTATAATTGGTGATTGGGAGAGATGCAAGCAAACATCACACTTCACTGTGAAACCGGGGGCAGGTAGGCCTAAAGTTCCCCTCTTCACACACACAAACACACACACACACACACACACACACACACACACACACACACACACACACACACACACACACACACACACACACACACACGCACATACACTCATGCACATACACACACATATACTCACACACCCAATAAGCCCCACCCCTCTGAGGAGGTTTTCTTGCAGAGCAAGCACAGCCAGTTCACAGATGATTCCACCCACACACAAGACAATGAGTGTGGGCGCTAACCTGACTGTGTTATGATGTGAAAGTGTGTGTGATAATGGGTCAGGTCCTGTGAGAAACAGTCTTTCTCTGTCTGTGTCTTCATGTGGCCAAAAGTGCGTGCCTGGGCAGCTGCCCCTTGGCACTCATGTAGTGTGTGAGTTTGTATGAATATGTGTCATCTGTGTGATGAGGGAATATCCTAATTTATGTCTCTCTCTGCTTCTTTACAGTCCGCTGCAGTCTCCGATGGAGGTGAGTAAATATGTCTTATGACATTCTCAATATAATCTAGGACTTTCTCGCGATCACTAACCTTCTTTTTCTCTACTTATTATTACTATTTTTTTTACGTTTGACATACCCCAGTTGTTATGATCTATTTTAAGTGGCATTTAATGGGATTATATAAAAGGCTCATTGTGTTTGGGCCAGTTGTCCTGTTCTGAAGTTCAGGGTTACAGCCATGATTATAGTGGACACCTCATTAATCTGGCTGCTTTCACTACATTCACAGAAACGGATACAGACAGTCTGGTTTGACCTGCTCAACTTCTACCCCACCTCTGCCTGCTCTGCTGAGGCTGGCAGGCTGTAACCTAAAGATAGTCCCACATTTGTAAACATTAGCCACACAGCAGGAACTTGTTGTGGCAAATTATGAATAGGACGCACATCATGAGAAACAGACATGGTGCTATTTAGATTGCACAGCAAAAGGTTAAATGTGTGGTTTTGCACTTAGTCTACTAATGTATGTGTTTGTGAAACAGTATTGGGATGATTTGAATTGAAAGCAATAGTTTGATATCTGAGAGTTCATTACCAAAATGCAAAACAAGGTTGATTATAACTAAATATCTATATTATATTGTATTCTGATGGTTCTGTAGTTTTAATTAGTATTGTTGTATGTATTGATTTTGTGTTCTTTCGTCGTCTCGCGTTGTATTGTACTCGACCCCATTTGAGGTAAACTGTTGGTGTCGTGAGCAATTAGCATGTGCCAACAATAACGAAAGGTTTCCAATTTAGGAGACTTCTAATGGTGCTTTAACGCCTCACAAAGGCACATGAAAGACACTATTTATGGCAGATGGGAGATAAAAGGAGGTGAAGGAGGAGAAGGTGAGAAACAAGACAAAAGGGGTGTAGAGTCCATGGCAGACATGTTTACAATCAGCTCGAGTGTAGAAGTGTTTATGGCCACTTCACACCACGTGTCTCTGGAAGAGAGAGGATGTGCTGTAGGTGAGTGAAGGAGAAAGCATGCTCACCCTGCACATGCATGTGCATGTGATGTGGGAAGCATGACGGCAGAGGGACTAGGGAAAATGTTTGGTGGTCGCTCCCAGTTATTCAAACTAAAGTAGGAGTATAGATCTCTTTCACCAGGAAATAGCCAATGGAGTGTAACTGTGTGTACAGAAAGCAACTCGCTTGATGTGTCAGTCTTTATTGAAGATGAAAACATATTGCTGTTTTGTTATTGCTTTGTTTATTGTTACATCATGCTGAGATAACCTAACAAGTAAACATTAAGGAAAGGGATTCTAGTTTGACAGTTTGTTCTGCACACGTCACACAGTTATCGAGTCGAGAAACTCATTAACTCTGTGAAGATTAAATTGTGAATGTTATCTTCGTAGGGAAAGGTGTCCTGCACAACTAACCTGACAATTCTGTGAGAAAGTTTCTATAATATGCTCAAGAGTGAGACGCAGAAGTCAAACACAACGTGATGAGAGATGTTCCGGGTTTTAGCTCTAATAATCAAAGATGAAAAGAGCAACACTAGGATGAGATAGTGATTCTTACAAACAGTTACCTGGCAGTGCCTGGTGTCGCTGTAGTTTTATCTTGAGCACTAATGCTTCCACAGAATTCACCATCAAATTCAACTATATATTCAAACAGCAGCAGTAGAGATTATTCATTAAAATTATTTTTGTTTTGTAGTTCTAATCCACTACATTTCTGATGGAAATGTTGTCCTTTTTACTCTACCACATTTATTTGACCACCCTACTTAAGTAAGATTTTGAATGCAGGACTTGTAGTAGACTTGCAATAGTTTTATAATATAGTATTTTCACACTGTGGTGTTGTTACTTTTTCACCACTGCCTGCTGCCATTAATTACTGTGCCATTTGAATTGAACACTCTCACATGGCTGCTTTTGACTCAGGTATTGCCGTTTCCTGTACGCCAGCAATGATACAACTGCATGGTACATTTTCATGTTTGATACAACTCCGTTTCATAGACGTTTTTAGACACTTTTACACAATTAATGAAGTCAGTCACTGGATGTTTTACATGATAATTTGTCCAGTGTAGAAACCTCTTGTTAATGTTATTGTGACATCAGAAAACTTATAAAAAAAATATAGGTGAAACATTTAGGAAAATCTATCTTCAACTTATTTATCTTATTTGCCTTATTTTGAATTTCAATATACATCCTCTGAACTTTCTCTCCAGTGTTCTCCGGTGTGGTATTGTACCATGAATATATGCATTTTTTGTGTGAATATGCCCCTGAATGTCACTCTATGACTCTGTTGAATACATTAATAATAATAGACTGTACTTGCAGATTGGTTATTTAAGGCCTATAGCTGTGTTATATTGAATTTTGTATTGTGCTTATGGCGAACCAATCTCACAAATTTTGATTTATTTTGAAATGTCAGACAAGTCCAGGCAGGAGTAGGTGGTCAGATATTCTTCCTTGTTCTTTGCATCTGTCAGTTCGTGTGTGTTTGTGTGTGTGTGTAGCTGTGTGGGGGGCTGCAGGCCTCATTAGTCTCAGTAGTGGCCTTCCTTTAACAAGCCGCTCATCAATACTGCAGTTTTTGTTTGTGTGTGTGTGTGCCTGTGTGCACATGTATGTGCGTGTACTCTGGCGTTTTTAGTTCCCTCCTCCCTGTGCTCTGAATTATTCATCGTCTTAAGGTCTGTGTGTGCTTGTATCACTTACCTACCTGGAAGGTGTGTGTGTGTGTGTGTGAGAGAGAGAGAGAGAGAGAGAGAGAGAGAGAGAGAGAGAGAGAGGATGTGCATGCAGGTGCGTGTGCGTGCTGTGTGACCTGACTCTCTCTGTGGTCTCTCTGGTTGTCAGCCAGGTTGCTCACCACCAACAGCCTCTCTCTCTCTCTCTCTCTCTCTCTCTCTCTCTCTTTCTCTCTCTCTCTCGTCGCTTCTTTCCTGTGATGTATTCAGCTGTGTTTGTGTGTGTGTGTGCCCAGTCTCGGACTGTGTGTTCAACCTGGTGTGCTTGAGTTTGCGAGGGGCCCTGTTAGGGTGAGTATGGATGGAGGGGCTTGGTTACCCCTCAGGAGTCGCTATCTGCCCCGATGGCACCACACAGGCTCCTACCAGCTCTACCCAGGTGAGGATACAGCTGGTGCTACAAATGCTTGTTTTCCAACTGAAGAAAATATAGATTTTAGGCATAAAGGAGCAATAAATCAAACATAGTGACCTGCATCAGATCCTTTGATGTTGAGTGTTAGTTTAACTTTAGTATAGTCACTGAAATGGTTTTATGGATTGCAAAGTTTAACAGGAATCCCCGTGATCACAAGATGTAGATGTTTTGTTAAATGGATGGTTTTGTAGCTACAAACTACAGAGTGTAAGAATGTGTTAGGGCAGCTGTTGTGTTTAAATATGTTGTTGCTATGGTGTGATGATTAAGGGTTGTACCTTTGCTCAGCTGTTTCTTTTCTCCATCTTCATACAAGATAAAAGTGACTTGAATGTTGGTGTTAAAGAGAATACAGAGTTAGTTGTGGGGCAGAATTCTTTGATAGGAAAGTACTTATTTTTCTTCTCATTATATTTTTGTGGTCTGCTATTATGGAAGTCTAACTTTGCTCACTGAGCTCTGCTGGGCATTTTCACAGTAATAGCTCTCTAAACAGCCAATTTCCTTTTTGCATGTTTAGCTAAATGTCCCCTTTGTGAAATGTAGATATCAAAATGTACTACATTATTCAGTAATTTCACTTAAAACCCCTGAAAACTTGGCATTTCTCTATGACACTAAATATTCAGCATTAAATAAGCAACACGCTAATAATTTAGTTTAACCCTCAAAACGGCTTTTTCAGGACTGTGTGGGTGTGATTTGATCAGATTTGATTGACAGTCAGCGAACAACCCCACAATTGTCGTCACATTTTGATTCAAATATTGCAGCATCCTTACTGGTTCACAGAATCAGACATCACCTTTTGATGAGCCCCTGTGTTGTCAAGGCCTCGTACTTTCGTATATTTCCATTTCATTTCATTAATGAAATTTATTATTTATTACATTTAGATTTTATTTTGCAGCCTATACTTACATTTGACTTGTTTGGTTTGTCTGTTGGCTTGGATGAGTGGTGAAAGACAGGAGAGGTCATTCTCTGTTAATTGAATTTTTATTTTGAAGAGGAAAATGTGGGAATTAGAGAAGCGAAAACACAGTAACACAAGTAACATAATATCTCATGTCTCAACTTTTGTGTTTTTCACAAAATGTGCATTAATATGAAATGGTGTCTGAGACTCCTTTTATTATGGTGTTGACCTGTCTGTGTGATAGACTGGTGATCTGTCCAGGGTGTCTAGCCCCTGTGACGCTGAACAGGATAAGAGGTTAAGGATTGATGTTTGTCTCTCATTCACAGCAATAGATTGCCATTAAAGACTGTCATTGACAATATTAAACAGGTGAAAAATGTGCAAAAGCGGAAATCATAGTGGAATGATCCATTAATAGCCAAGTTTCCAAGTTTAAAATCACACAGGACTGTGGGCGGCATGCTGGTTTTTCAGTTTATTTACAGGATTTGAGGGGTCTGGGGCACCTGACCGGTGATGCTTTCCCTCTGGCTGTTGTTCTGTTTTGTTTTATCTCAACTCAGTGGCCCATTTTCAGTTCATCAGGCCTGAAGCTCCGTTATTCTCAGCTTCTCTCTGTGCCTTTCTTTGCACGTCTGTCTAACATTAGGAACATAGATGTACTGAGGTCTAGTGGTGAGAAAAATAATCAAATCTTAAATGCACTGGAACGATTAAGCATCTGTGTACAAAACTCCGTACTTGGAATGTTAGATAATAAAACTTATTTTTGATTGAGAGTACACACAGTACAAAAGAGTAGCTACAGTGTTCAAGAGGTTAGGCAAATAGTTTAACACTGTTGGGAGTTGTTCAAGATTAAACCAACTACACTGTTAAACAAGTAATACACAAAGATAACGTGTGCAGTGGAGCATGTTGTTAACACACTTTGAACGGTTTCAGCAGGGATGTTGGCAGCTACTAGAGAGTGCATTGTGGCAAGAATAGGAAAAGTACCAACCAAGACCATACCATGCAATGATTACAACTATAAACAAAAAGACATGGAAATCAAAGATACAAGATAGTTTTATAGATTCTCAGCCCTTCTGAAGTCACTACCACTACAATTATTTAATGTTGTGGTGTATTTGTGTGTGTGTGTGTGTGTGTGTGTGTGTGTGTGTGTGTGTGTGTGTGTGTGTGTGTGTGTGTGTGTGTGTGTGTGTGTGTTTGAACAGAACTTAACAACGTGGAGCTGCAGGGCTGCAGCAGCGACAACAGTCTGAACAGCAATGCCAGCCTGCCTAGCGTTCAGAGCCACCGGCGCCACACTGAGAGGAGAGTGGCCAGCTGGGCTGTCTGCTTTGAGAGACTGCTGCAGGACCCCGTGGGAGTCCGCTACTTCTCGGTACTGTAACAGCACATGACTGTTGTTGGCCAGCACATTCACGTAACAGATGTTTCCTCAGTAAAGCTTTCTAATGTTGCAAAGTCAAAAGCTAAATCAGCTAAGACCTTGTATGAATTGTATGCTGTGGTCATATAATTTGTCTGGTCATGTCAGGCCGACCACTTGTTATTTGACAAATTAGATTCATTGTGTTTTTATTTGTGTGATATCTGTAGTGGCCGTAAGCATCTGCCGCTGTATTATTGTGAAGACACTTCTGTCTTCTGACTTAGTGTGTATACTAGTTTGCCTGATTTTTGATCCACTCTTTATTCTTGTGCTGCAGGAGTTCCTAAAGAAAGAGTTCAGTGAGGAGAATATCCTGTTCTGGCAGGCTTGTGAGTTCTTCAGCCACGTCCCTGAGAATGACAAAAAGCAGGTAACAGACACACACATGCATCCATTTACACCCCTCTAGCAATAAAGAGGGAACGTTTATGTGTTATAAGCTCTCTTCATTCCTCACCTTCTCTTTCTCTCTCCAGCTCTCTCAGCGTGCCAGGGAGATCTACAACAGCTTCCTGTCCAGTAAAGCCACAACACCGGTCAACATTGACAGTCAAGCTCAGCTCGCTGACGACATACTCAACGCCCCCCGACCCGACATGTTCAAGGAGCAGCAACTGCAGGTAGCGTATGCACCAAACACAGACTATTTATTGAAATCTCAAGCTGATTAAGGTGATCTGTCAAACAGAAAGCATCGGCCCCAGAAGCTGTGCTTAGATGACACTGACCTCTGACCTCCCTCGTGAGGGGGAAGTGAAAAGAGGCTTTCCCTGAAGGACAAATGTATTATTACTCATAAAACTGAATCAAAACAGACCCCTATTGAAAATGCACTAGTATTACTGCACTGGGTGCTCACTCAACATAAGGTCAACTATTCATCTCCGCCTGCTGTCTAGCATCGTGGATGTGAATGGCTTCTTAGATGTGCATGTCGTGGAGGGGGCAAAGTTGCTGAAAAGCTCTATTGATTTCAGCAGCTGAGCTCAGATGTTCAAACTGTGATAAGAGTCACAAGGCTAGAAGGATATCCTCCTCACTATCACCTTCTATATTTTTACACATCAAACATGCACACATATTCTCCCAAAGACACACACACATCAAAGCCTGAGATGAGCTTTTCCACTAATACCCCTGGGTTCTTCAAGATCTCGTGGCTCCATTAAAGAATAAAGATTTTGGGTCATACTGAAACACACATGTGGACTCACACATACACACATATATATTGACTTCTTAATATTTTCTGCCCCGCTTTTACACAAGAAATATCAAAATCCAACAGGCGGATTGCTATGCAGTTTACGGGGCACATGAATGCTTCCCAGAGGACAGACTGTTTGATGTTTATAACTCCACGGCTTTGTCCTTTAGCACCATTCTGTGGATGAATGTTTGATTTGATGAATGTCTCCAAAAAATCATTTGTATCCATGTGAACATGAACAAAGTCAAGGGGCTGCTGGTGGGATATTAGACTTTTACTTTGAAATTGACCTTTTTCCCATGTGCTTTCAACATCTGTAAACATCATTTTTTCAATCTGTCCCACTGTTAGTCTTAAGTTTACCTTCCTTAATCCTCTCTAATCATCTTCCCTTTTCCCTTCCTCCTCTCATTCTCTCTTCTTTCTTTTCTTTGTCTTTCTTAAGTTTGTCCTTCCTTTCTTCAATCCTTTTGCCATTGACTTACATCCCCTATCCTGTCTTGTTATGCCTTTTTCTACCTTTTTCTGTGTGCTTGTGCACTCCTTCCTGCATTTTCTGTTGCCCACTGATTACTTCTTTCCTTCCTTTTCACCCCTTTAGATCTTCAACCTGATGAAGTTCGACAGCTACACACGGTTCCTCAAGTCTCTGCTGTACCAGGAGTGTATGCTGGCGGAGGTGGAGGGGAGGCCCCTGCCTGACCCTTACCACATCCCCAGCAGTCCCACCTCCAAACACAGCACCACCGGCTCCGACCGCTCCAACCTCTCCACACCCAAGAAGGTAATGCAACAGAAAGCCTCCACACACACTTCCTCTTGACTGTGTCTTGTCACAGAGTGTTGATACACAAAAACATTGGGAAATTGGGAAATAGATTTGGGAAAATACAATATTTTTACACTTCTGTAAATTTAATGTTATAAATAATCCTAATTATTTTTAAGAGCTGGAAGGATTCTGGGTTTTGTTATGTAGTAGAACATACAGTTCGCACAACGGTGTCTACCCCTCTTCATTTATTTTGTTTATCTCTTATAGGAGGACAAAAAGAGCAAGTCAGGCAGATCTTTAAATGAAGACAGCCGGGATGATTCAGGAGACCGGAGGAAAGGCATGTTCTTCTCCTGGTCCCGCAACAGAAGCTTTGGAAAGGGCCCGAAGAAACGAGAGCTGGCCGACTTCAACTACAGTCAGTAGTTTTGAGCATTGTATGAGTTCCTTCAGTTAAAGAGTTTCAGTCCTAACAACAACAAAAAAAACAATTACAAATTGTTGCTGGTTCAAGAGCACAGATCACTAAACAGTGATTCTTTAAAGGTCATATGCAAATTTTTAACACATATTGGAAGAGATAGTTGTAGACATTCAAATTGGAGGGCTATTTTTTCATTTGGATGTCAAGATTTGAGTGTATTATTATTATTTTTCAGATTTCTCTGGCAGCAATGGCCGACGTGAATCCCAGGGTTCGTTGTCTTCAGGAGCCAGTCTGGAGCTGGGAACGTCAGGGTCGGGGAGGAATGAGGTCAGTCTATTAGTTTAGACATTACACTAATGGGCACATAGACATTTCAGCATGGAGATTTATATTTACCCTCTTCCTCTCAATGTATCTGCATTAAAAGTAATTCAAACAAAAACTCTGACAATACTGAAATACTGTCTGTTTTTCCTCTGTTATTTTTTTAAACCTTCCTCTCACTGTCTCCTCTGCCCCTCCCCAATCTGTCTTTGTTTTCTTCCTTCAGGCTGATGTTTCTCGTGGTGCAGTATCAGTGTCAACAGAGCGTGGAGGGGGCAGCGCCCCCTTGAGGCAGTGTAACATAAGCTTGCCAGACGGCTCATGTTGCTCTGTTCCACTGAGGGCCGGCGTGTCCATCAGGGACCTGCTGCTGGGCCTCTGCGAGAAGCTGTGCATCAACCTGGCAGCTATAGACCTCTTCCTGGTCGGAGGAGAGAAGGTACACCACAAGTGGATGTCCTAAATACCTTTTACCTTTTGGGCTTCAAAGCTCTCATACCAATTATCAACAACCACAACAAGTCACACCACAAATTAAGCAAACAAACTGAAGTCTGGTTTGGTTGTTACCTAAAAAGTATGTTAAAGCAGGACTAGTCAATATTTCTATGTAAACAATAGGTCACAATAGTGATGAAGTGATAAACCCACAGACTTAATCATCTGACTCTGACTCAGCTCATCGTTTTGGTTTTATGGCCCACAACTTTACTGTTTTGGTTCAGTTTCACTGCTCAAACAGGCAATAGTTTGATAACATGTTAGCCATATCAACTTTATACTGTCGCAATATGTCAATATGTGTTTGATTTTCAGCTTCTTGTCGAGTTCTGCACACAGCTTTAATGAATGATGATTAAATTACCCAGAAAGAAGTCAGGGGGTCAGAGAGCAGTAAATGTCACATGTTTATCTTGTCAGTGATCACACGTTAGGGTTGGGCAACTAGCTGGACATCTTTCATGATGACCCTCTATTCCTCTGTCTCACTCTCTCAGCCACTTGTTTTGGACCAAGACTGTATGACGTTGTGCTCTCGAGACCTCCGACTAGAAAAACGCACTCTCTTCAGGTACAGTAACAAGCAGTAATCACCATGCGCTTTCAGACATTTCAAACCAATACGAAGAGTAAAACCACGATGTCCACTTATCCTACAGAAAACTTGAGTTCTGTTTTCCTCTTTTCCAGACTGGACTTGGTCCCTATTAACCGTTCGGTGGGCCTAAAAGCAAAGCCCACCAAGCCAGTGACTGAGGTCCTCAGGCCTGTGGTGGCCAAATATGGCCTGCACCTCTCTGAATTGGTGGCACGCATTGTAAGTACCCCCTTATTCTGGCTGCCTGTAGATAGACAGAAGGAAATAGACAGACAGGCAGTGTATGTAATGACGTCAAACTCATATCACGTGTGTGTGTGTGTGTGTGTGTGTGTGCGTGTTTGTGCAATGCAGAGTGGGGAGTTGGAGCCATTAGATCTAGGTCTTCCTATATCCAACCTGGATGGGCTTCGAGTGGTGCTAGATATAGCAGAACACACTCCTGGAAAAGGTAAGGAACACACACACCTGCAGTCGCCGTCAATAACAAATGCAACCTGCTGTCTCTCATTGATGAAATACTGAACTACAACCTAATGCTTGTATTGCTGTCTCAGTTGTTATCATTTTTGCATCTGTATCTCTACATGTGCTCTCTTTCCTTTGTTCAGCAGACAAACAGAAGGTAGTAGTCCCCTCGACAAGCAGAAACCAACCAGCAACAGTAAGATCTCCTCCAGCTTCTTATTTCCCATTTTCTTCTTGCTCTGGAATGTTCCATAACCCACCGAATGTCTCCACTTCCTGGTTGATGATGTCACGCTACTAAGTGTCTCTCTCGCTGTCTTCGACCACCCATGTCTGTTTGCAATGTGTTTAAGATGTGCGCAGGTGTATGATGTGTGTCTCTGGCAGCGTTTGGGGCTGTGCGTGACTGTGTTCATGTGCTCTGTTGCTGTGGAGCCGAGAGCCTCGTCACACTCTCGAAGTTCCTAATGTTCCATCATTGTGGTCTGCCTGTGGCCGAATGCATCATCAACTTTTCTCTCTGGTTTACTGGTTCTCTTTCCTCCGTAACAAACCCAGTGGCCAGGTGATAGTAGCCCAGCCTCGCAGAGCATTTGCTGGGTCTCAGAACCTCAAAAACTCCCTCTGAACACCTGCAAAGGACTTAGTTGGTGGAAGTAGATTGCGGTTTGGGTTTGTTTATCTTTCTAAACAGGCTGTTTCCCACTTCATGGGCAGTAGTTTGGCTTTACGTAGTAGAAAGTAGTTGGTGGTGTTGTGGTGTGTGTTACTGTTGGTAATACTTGGCACTCACAGTGGTGGGCATTGTGGCTGTCTGAATGGAACATCCCACCTGTCTTAATAGGAACTGATCAAAAATACATGTTTTAAAAATGTCATCAATTATTAATTACGCAACACATCATCATAATTATTTTATCCCATTTAATTTGTGCCCCCTACCCCCCATCAAATTGTTCTCATTTTATGATTTGTCACCCTCCTCATCCTCAGTAGCACTAGTCCCCAAGTGTTGTCATTCCTTGTGCCCATACTTACACCATCATGACTCACCAGGGCTCTAATGCCCCGCTCCGCTCTCCTTGTGGCCCCCAGGGGGAGGACAGGCCATCAGGGAAAGCCGGCTCAGCCCACCCCCATGGGGAAAACGGCAAGGCTGGGCCCAGCCCTGACACAAGCGGCCAGCCCTTA
>NW_027261262.1:0-39237 GCF_043641665.1 Enoplosus armatus | reverse complement strand
CTGAAATGGTATAATTGTTTTAAAGTGGTGCTGGAAGGGCAAGTGTGCATGTATTTGTGTGTGTGTGTGTGTGTGTGTTTGTGTGTGTGTGTGTGTGTGTTGCATGTGATCGTGTGAACATGCACAGTATTCTGGGAAGTTTTCCAGAGATTGGGGAAATCCACCTTCCACACAACAAACAACTTAAACCACAAAAACAAATCTCCTTTAAAAGAAATTTTTGTCTCATTACAGCAAATAGCATTTCATGGTAGAAAAAGCCACAACTTTCCCAGCTATTATGGCTGCGTTACACGCACCCTTCTGGTTATATGAGAGTGAAATGTGCTTACACACAGGAACAGAAGCAAGACAAATATAGTTTATCTGTGCAACAACAATAAGGAGAGGTTTTTTTTTGAATGTCCCTGAAAAGTATGCTCAGTATTAATGTTTCATTTATACCCAGAACCATGTGAAACGCGTTTTGACCCTTTGGTTTATGTTATAGCTTGTTGCTTAAAACCCTAAAACTTTGATTGTATACCACCAACCTGACATGCACAGTTTGAATTTTCAGGACCTCATTACTGTACAGTTTACATGGTGAGTTAGGTGTCTTATATGATTATTTAAAATGTTATTTTAAGAATAAAAATGATTGATAAACCTTTGATTAATGCTGCTTTAAAGAATAATAATAATAATTATTATGACTTATTATGAACTTTTAAAAACAGCTCTATCACATAACAGTAGTCCATCATCCTCTTCTTTGATATATGCCGTCAAACTTGTGAGACTTACAGTATAACATTAAAAGTCCACTCATCTTTACCGAGATTCAAGTTTCAGTCTGTATGTGTTTTGCGTTTAACTACCTTGAGGTAAAATCAGTATGTGCAGTTCTGCCATCCGTGAGCTTCTTTTATAGAGTCATAAAGAACAAAGCACTTAACAGAATAAACAAATCAGCCCGCTCCGCCAAAACAAGGAAAAGCGAACATCAAAGCTGGTCGTAATCGTTTTTGAAGGTCAGACGTTGGGAAAGGGGACTGGCTGACTCATTGGTTAGTTGTCTTGTGGGTTTACTGTGTGCGGTGGCCCATTGGCTGGCTGAGTAGATGGCTGAATATCCTCTGGGGGGTCTGGCAAACTGAGCAGCTGATTATTGGAATCACTGGGAGGCGCGGTGATACACAGACGTGACTCCTGACTGAAAGGACCGCAGAGACATGAAATGAGGTGCAAAGAAACATATGATCCAACACCACAGTGGACCAGGATTCCCTTCATTAATGAAATCTTTCCTGTCTGACTGTGTGTGTGTGTGTGTGTGTGTGTCTGTGTGTGTGTGTGTGTGTGTGTGTGAGAGTGTGTGTGTGTGAGTGTGTGTGCGTGCGCTGCAGCAGACTAGACTCAGACTCACTGCTGTTTAATGAGCGAGAGACGCCAGACTCAGTGGGACCACGGAGGGCAGCGCTAAAATGTGATAGAGAGTCCAGAGCACCCAACCACACAACCACCCTGATCTTTGCTCTGACCCTGCAGAGTGAGAACTGCCTCTGGAGTCCTTTGTGGTGACCCTTTCTACGCCTGCAGGGTCAAAGGTTATAAACCTCTGCATGTGCCCTTTGAAATGGAGCAACAGGGGCTTGCTGCCAGACTGATGCTGGCAGAATGGCAATTACCAAAATGCTTGTCCAATTTATCTGCCTCACCTTACAGCCGTAACACATGACAAGGAGAGAAAAGCAGAGACAGCAGCTTAACAGCAAGTGTGAATAACAGTGGGTAGAGTGAACATCCTTGCCTTGCCCCCTACAGACTAAAAATGTAACAGCATATTAAGCTTATTTTAGCAATTTAGAAATAATACTGTGGCTGAATTCTTGTCAAAAATGTTGTCTCAAATGTGACACTTTAATGTCTTTGACATATGCTTTCATAAATCCATCTTAGAAAACACCTCCCACCATGTTATATTCTTTATATGTGGTTTTGTTTTTATTAACTAGTAAGTTCTTTTTCTACTATCACATATCTATATCTACATTATTTACTTTCATTGTATACATATAATATTTAAACTGCATGGAATATGCTTACTGCTGCAATGAGCAATGTTTTCTTTCATGCAAAGTTATATCACACAATTTATTTCATGGTTCCACCCAGAATCGCTACAACTAGCTCCAACCTTGTGTGTCATCACCTATAGACAGCCATTATCTAATTTCATAATGGGTATTAACGAGGTGGCATAACATGTTCCAGGTTGCTGCTGTGGAAGGCTGTGTTGCAAACAATTATTTTGTGAGGGTAATGATCTGACATAAAATCGACTCAGGGTGATATTGACCTGTGTAATCTATAAAAATCCACTGGTACGATGTTGGTAAAGCTGAGATCAAGACTTTGGACATTGCTAGGATGGAGTTCAAGAGAGAACACAACAATGGCATGATCAGACAGATTATGTGGAAGTGAAAATGAAAGTGACTACGCTTACATTTGCGTGTGCAAGCTAAGTTGAACCAGGAAGTAGTTTTGCAAATTCGAATACAAAAGACAATTTGGATAATTAATTTAAAGCTGCTAGTATTACTATTTTTGTATTAACAATGCATCAAATGACTATGTTCATGTAAAAAGGGGTTCCTTATAGTGACAAACCCACAGAGAATTATCCCAAGCGTCTTTTAACTTGATGTTTTTGGTTTTCAGTTTTGATTCACTCCTACTGCTCTCATCAGTGTTGTTTCCAGACGTAGAAGGCAGCCGTTTCCAGCAAAAAAGCTCAAAAAACCCACAGTATAATACCTGTCAATCACAAGATTTCCCCAGGAGTTTGTGGAGACCGAAAACAGAGCGAATGCAATATTAATTAACTCTATATCTGCTGTGAAGATAAGCGACTGTTTGCCAACAAGTTCACTGCATCAACTTAAAAAGGTGATGACGCATCAGTGTTGTGTGTTTAACAGCCACTGCTGTTGCAACGTCACTAAGATAATAATTTCAATATTATGATATGATTTTCTCTCTCTCGCTCTCTCTCTGCTCCTACCTCGGTGCCCCCTCCGAGCCTTTTAAGTTGGGTTGTCTGCTGATCTGTAGATAACTGTTGGCTGTAATACTAGCCAGGAAATGGAGTGATCAAGTCCAGATGACGAGACAAGAGCGAGGAGAGAGCAAGTAAGGCAACCTCAGAGAGAGAGAGAGAGATGTGGGGATACACTGACGGACAAATATACTGATCATGCAGTTTTATACAGTAAATGTGACATTTGTGTTCACACAATCTAACATCAGCTCCTAGATTTTGATGGTCAAAATCAACACTTGATTAAGATAAGAAGAGCATCATGTGTTGTTAATTGCACTTTATTACATTTGGTGTTTGTGTTGCACTTCAGTTTATTCCTTACCTAATTGAAAGGCAATTACTCCTGATTCAATAGTACTTGAGTAGCACTTAAACCCTATTTGCCTGTAATTTCCCCTGTGGCTGTGTTCTAGCACAATGACTACATCTGCCAGCTTGACCCAGAGTTGGGAGAAGTGAGTGACATTGTTTGTCTTTGGAGTAATGGCTGTCATTATGGTGAATTACTACTCCACGCAAACACCCAAACATTCTCTAAAACCTCCCCACAGCGCTCTGTCTCTATCTTGCTCTCTGGTGCTGGTGCCCCGTTACAATCAATTAAGCTGATTACAAGCACTATCTTCACCACTTCAAAGGAAGGCCATTACAGCGGGTCAGACTAACTGTCTCTTTACTGCACTGCCTTGTTGTTTGTCTCAGAGCAAGAAGCCCTTAGATATGTTACGCTTTAACAACGGAGGTGCTGAAATGTGTTGATAAAGAAGAGAAAAAAAGTAACTAACAATGCTGAAAACAGGCCGATTTTATCATGCTAATTAAAGGATAAATGACAAGTAATGATCTCAAGACAATTGGTGTCGTCTGTCCTCTTTCAAGTTAAAGGTTGACTCCTTGTCAGGTCAGGCAACAGGTCAAATAATAAATGGAGGGACACAGAGAGAGGGAGCGAGACACCAAGTCTAGACAGTGTATTTAGGGACCCTCCCTGATTTGCTTTGTTCTCCGCCATGTCTACAGGTAATTACCTCAACAAACTACCGGGAGCCCTGTCAAATGTGAGGCAAGTGAGAGGTGAAATACATGAAAAAAGTAAATGAAGCAGAAGAATTAATAAATGAATGCGTCCATGCACATACTATATGTGTGTTTGTGTGGGCCAGTGAGCTGTCATGCACGGATGAGCGTCAGGGCGTGAGCATATGGTAAAAGACCCACTTCTAAAAATATCTGCGGCAGTGTGTCGCCATGAAAACAAGAAGATATTACTGGTGATTATGCGTGAACACTTTGTGATGCTTTAAAAGTTAAACGTAAATATTCACAGTTGCCCTTTAGGGTGGTCTTCAACAGAAATTTGCAAATGGAAGTCAGTGGATATGTTTGCAGACCCAAAACAATCAACACTACACAACAATAACAAATATGAAGGCAGTCTATTAGTTCCATTACAGTATTTACAGTAAATGGGTTTGAGTACTGTACTCACTATAACTTCAAGTCACAAAACAAGAGCAAAATTACATATTTATGGTAAATGAGAAATGAAATGCAATACACAAATAAAACAAAAAAACGGAAAGAAAAATCTGTTAATGCAGGTTTAAGTTGACCTGTATAGTTTACAGTCTTCACCTCATCCACGCTTGTTGCCATATTGTGGCCATTTATGTTTCTCGTTCTGGCACAAGAAGATGGCATTGTCAGTCGTAATGTCAGCTACAAAGACAGGCTGTCAATGAGCACCAGACATACTGTTGAATATGAATCACTGAAAAAAATCAGAAATGTTGGCAGCGACTCAAAGGCTAATGTTAAGGTTCTGCATTGGAGTTTCATAGATAACTAATTAATTAACTACAATGCACTCTAATTATGAAACAGTTATTTGTATATTCCACATGCCTTACCCCAATTATGTTTTCACTGACAACAATCATAACTATGTTATCATAATTACAGTGGTGTTTACAAGAGCTCCACCTTACCCACACTACTAACTTAATTGCATTGTGACTGGATGATTAGCATAATATTACATATTAATATAGCCATTCAGTCAGTCATTAGTCGTCAGCCACCATGTACAAATGTATTTATATCTGTGCACCACAACTTTTTGCATTTTATTAGAACACTACTTCAACATTTTTTTGTTAAAAACACACCACAAATCTTAATATTTAACAGATGGAGGGTTTTAGCTACATGTGGCAGCGTTTCTTTTACTTTTGCTCTCTTAAATTGGATGTTTTCTTTTTATATCTTTCACAAATTGCTGGATTGGCAGTTCATCCCTGTGAAAATCCTGTTGGCCTATGCATCCTTCATGGCTGCATGTTCAAAGTCTTCACAGTGTGAAGATACCTCTGGAAATAACCTTTAATAAAATGATAGGCGCCAGTTGAAGCTTTATCTTAATTGTATGGAAAACAGCCATGCGCTGCCTCATCCTGTAAAGATGGACTGATAGTGATGAGCTGTGTTTGAAATGTTGGATGATTTTACACAAGCCATGAAAATTTGACGTGTGTGTGTGTGTGTGTGTGTGTGTGTGTAGTTGAATCAGTATACGTATAAAATGTTTGTACGTTTGTGTATATATAAATATATACATGTTTTACCTTTAAATACCTTCTTGGGAATGTGTATTTATATCCACAAATTCATGTTGAAGAAGACTGATTGATTGAATTCATTTAATGATTAAAATACAATTGCAATCATTGAGTCAGAAACATTGAAACAGAATAACACTTTATGGCTTATTTTCATTGTGATTCTCCAACATCCAGATGGGAAAAACAACAGCAACAAAACTATCATCAAAACAGATGATAATTAGATTCAGATATGATCTGGCGAATTATGGTCAGTCACACCTGGAAAAAATGCCTATTTTTTCACACTTAAACAAAATAATATGTGTTCTACATGGTATGTCTGTGAAAATATAAGTAAAGTCATTGGTTAAACACATGTTTAGTGATGCTTAGCTATTATCAGTTTTTGCTGTTCCGATTATAGGGGGCTTTCACCTAACGTGACATTCCTCTGGCAGCTATGAGGTCCTCTCTTGGACATTAAATATATGTTGGCGCCATGAGGGCTTGAGATGCAGCAAAGTCTTTACATCATTAAAAATGACCAGATGAGAGTTCCTTCTGTATCTGTAATGTAAAGAACTTCCAAACTTCCAAACATGCACAACACAAAAGGGATTGCTGCCTTTTCATTATCATGAAACTAGGGCATCAGTCTGAAGCTTTTATGAAAGGAGGGAAAAAACATTTTGATGGTTTAAGATATAATCCATTATCACAGGATTATTCCCTTCACAATGCTTTTGATATGAAGTCTCACAGACACAAATCCATACTCACACACGCACTGATGAAGAACAGATAATTTACTGCAGAAGGCGCCAAATGTCGTGTCTGGGCTTCGACCCTCTTTGTTAAATTTGCAAATATCCCGTCAATCGCCTGCGAGCACATATCGATCACATCGGTAAATATCAAGCCCATAAATCAGCAGAGTTAATTAAACTCTCTGCCATGACTGACAATGAGCGTCTCTGATTGTTTCTGTCTTTAATTTACTGTCAGTCGAAGCACATCTCAGAATTTGTATCATAGCGTGGGTGAATACTCACTTTTTTGGCTGTTTGGGAGTCAAAGCTTTTCTGGGACCCACAGTACAGTTTATCATAGCTGCCAGTTGCCTGCAGGTTCAAGATGCTGACCAGACATGGTTAGCTTAATCCTTGAGCTTAAAGCAAAAGAGAAAGTAAACAAACATCATCTTTTCTTTTCCACCCTCTACCTAAACTGAAGCATCCTTCAGCATTTAATCTCTGTGTATGTGTGGAACTCTGGCCTGTGGCTCTGCTTAAACAGCAAATACTTTCTGGATTTTACAAACAAAATAAAAAACCCACTTGTTTTGATTGAAGAAAAAACAAAATTTTAAATCTTGTCTAAAGTGGAGTGACTCCCTCATTTTAGTGCTTCTCCCTCTCATTTGCTTTGCCACCCTAAACCCCTCTCCCGCAACCCTGGTCCCCAACCCTGCCTTTTCACACACACGCACACTCACTCAGCGATATTGCTTTGTCAGCCGACGTTTAGAAGATTAACCTCGAACTTGCCAAAGGGGATCCCAAACTCCCCTCCTCCCTCAGCCACTTCCCCCGCCTTTCTCAGTGTTTCCCTCCCTGCAGCTCCCTCTCTGTGAATACTTGCGCAACAAGTGGCGCCGCTGTAGAGCCCCCTGGGTATTAGAGGGTTGAGTGGCGTCCCAGAGAGCCGTAATTACACCACCACTCAGGTGATTTAAAGGTCCGGGAACATGCTGACCCATGCATGGCACCAAAAGTCCCACATTACACTGACACCCACCCATGTTCTGTTTCTCAGGACACATTATTTATCCCTCTACTTCACATGTAGCAATTTCACGAGTGTAACACGTTTTATTCTGAGCAAACATGAACAAATCATTCCCCATGTTTTGACAGGAGTGAAATGAACTTTGTCTAATCACTGCCAACATTTTCTTTGTCTGTTCCTTGGACGCAATATTCTGCAATACAGGTTAAAAGTTTTTATCTACTGATGCTTGGTTCGTTCATGAGTTCCTCAATCCTCGCCTGTTTGGCTCACTTCAAGAGGAAACACAGCTCTGTGATCAGTTTTACAACTTTATCTTTATGAACAGTTCTGTTTAGTGGATGTAAATATAAATAATCACACACAAATGCTAGTCACAAGAGCATGAACTTGACAGGCTATAATTCAAGAGAAAGGGTTGATAATTGGGTTTGGTTGACTCTCCACCCCCTGCAGACATCGTGGTGACAAGAGGGAATGTTTCTCTTTTAACAAGGTCAGGGCTAATACTGGTTAATGGGAAGGGGATGTTCCTCTGCCCCCCTACTCCTCAGCTCTCACCTCTCTCTAGTTCTCCCTCTCATCTTCTCGCTCTGTTGGTTTAACAAGTTGTTGTGACAGAGTGGTCACAGTGATGTATTAGAAATTCATTGGCTTGTGTCTGCACAGGACCGAAGGTTTCCCCAGTTTCGCCCATGGGAATTGTTAAAGTTATATCGAATCTCTGCCTCACTGCATTTGCTACGGAGCCATCAGCTACCACTACGCACCAATATAATGCTCAGTTTTGTGCATGCAAACACAGGTTTGACATTTTGTTCTACACCAGAGGTTGTATATCTGGCACAGAGTCCCTGGAGCAAGTTATCTGCTGGGCCATAAAACAACGAGTGTCTTGTTGAAAACATGCATGTGCTAATGTTGGTGAAAGTAATGAATCCTTTCATCTCTGTTTAAATCTTTGTCTCACTGTGTTTCAGCTCCAGGGACTTACAATTTATAACATAAATTACATGTGACATTTGTAGTGTTGATTCATTTAAAAGGCAAAATGAGTGAAAAAGGGAGACAGGGAGAAAAAGATAGAAAGACAAGCATTTAGTACAACGAAAGATTATAAATGGTTTCCTTTCAAGGTTTTCTCAGCGTTAGCAAATGAGGTATTAAAGTTTCTTTTCTTCATGTTAAGATTTTGTTTCTGACAGCACTGGTTAAAGAAATTGTGCCTTTTCAGTTGTAATCCCCGCAATTAAGGCTGTAGGTGCGGCTCCATTACCTCAGCAGGATTAGTAATGACCCAGGAGAGAATATAATTGCTTCTTAATTTGAAGTTGTGAAGTGCATGAAATACCTGAGGCTCATCCTGCCGTCTCAGCAGTGGTTAGTTCATGGATTAGCTGCTTTTTCCCCTCTCTCTCTCTTGTTTCCAAACCAGGAGCTTTTATAGTTCTTGTGTTTTATGATGCTGTTCTCACTTGTTAGTTGTTCTCTACGCGGGGATCTTTATGAGAGATCTCTTATCTCCAAAAAGGTAATAATGTATAAAACAATGATATGATATGATGATATACAGTATTTACTGTTGTACTTTAAGTGGTATAAATGCAGTAGATATTTAGTTACTATGTACACATATCAGGAGTGGGTGATAAGGATAAAATCCTCTACAGTATCACTGTATATTTAATTTTACACCATGATATTGATATATATTGTGATATAATATATTTTCTGAAGAAACTGTTTATG
Organism: Enoplosus armatus; assembly: GCF_043641665.1. Taxonomy (NCBI): domain Eukaryota; kingdom Metazoa; phylum Chordata; class Actinopteri; order Centrarchiformes; family Enoplosidae; genus Enoplosus; species Enoplosus armatus. The sequence continues at coordinate 30,009 of NW_027261262.1, read as the reverse complement.
GATGAAATAACTACACAGGTCTAATAAATCCATATATATCAAAAGAATAAACATCACAATTTACACAGTGTGGCAAAATATCTGACATGTATATTCTCTCACACTATATATTGTCATTTTGCCCAATAGGTATACTATTCTATAATATATACTATAGATGTATTTATACTATGCTGTGCTATACTCTACTAAAGACTATATACTATATGGGCTACTATAAAGATATGCAAGTTAATATAATGTTTACCGCATGTGTTGGATCCTGAAACCATTCTCTGCAAAAGAATCATATTAGATTGAAAAAGTCAAAATGATCAGTATATTATTGCCTTGTATCTAATGCGGAACCAATAAAGAGAATTAAGATAAATGATGCCATTAAACATTATGACACCTCAGTAACTAGCTGTAATGTAAGAAAAGTATGTGAGAAAGATGAACATTTCTTTCAGTGTGTAGAAATGACACTGTTATGACACCAGCCAGCAAGTGAGACTGTAACACCCTTCATTATTCAGGCCTGACATCTGTCCAAGCTGACTAACACCATATAATTACAAGGCCTTTGACCGGCCATAATGGCCTTTTTATATCCTGTCTTTTGTCCTCAGTGAAGCATTTTCAAAGTGTCCATAGTGACAATACAGCACTCGCAACTGACACCTTGCTGCGCAACAGTAACTAACCATTATTTAACTACATGGATCTAACGTGATTGTCACAAAAATAATGATAATAAAGAATTTAAATAGAATTAATTCCCAGGAATTCAAATATAGCATTCTGACTATTGAATATAACGTTTGAGCATTTACATCATTGATACACATACCAGAACATAAAGTTGTTTCACCCACAGAGAATGTTTCAATGATTCAAAACATTCAATGTTATCAAGTCCAGCCTGTTGATACAGACACTGTGTTGATTCTTTTATCTGTACAATTAAAATGTACAAATCTCCACCAAGTTATCAAACCTCTTTGATGCTATCTATGGTTTGTATTTTTTCAGCAATGGACAGTCAGCGTATTTACATTCTGCAAATATCTCTCTATAAAGTAGTTTTCACTGTAAGTGGCAGAGTCCGCCATTCCAGCGCTGGACTAAAATTGCCCTTACATGAGTGAAGGATTCCCAGGAAGCCATGCATGACTGTAATCCTGTTTGTTTGCTGTTCACTCTTCTGACACTGTGTCAGAGCTGTAGTTAAGTCAAGTCAATTTTATTTATATAGCCCAACATCACAAATCACAATTTGCCAACCTGTATAGCATACAACACACAACGCCCTCTGTACTTTGACCCTCGATTCGAATGAGGAAAAATTGTAAGTGTAATAACTGTACTAAGTTACTGCTAATGCAAACAAACAATTTCCTACAACTGCTATTAACATTAAAAGCATTCAACTGGGTGGCTTTTATTGTGAAGCAGTCACAGGAAATGTCACTGATGTTAGCACTAACAGCGATTGCTCATCAAAAATGCATCTAAAACACAAAACATGTAATTTTTAGCATTTATTCTTCAGCAGATCATTTTTTTATAATATTGCAGTAAGTATTGACGGACTTCTTTATCAAAACAACATGAGTTTGTTTGGCTGCACTGTAACCACCCGTTTCTCCTCTGTTATATTATCAACAAAATAGTTGGTCAAGGAGTGTTTGCTGTTGTATTAATCTCACTGTTACCACTCACTGTTACCACCACAGCTGTCGCTAAATCATCCAGGACTCTTAAGGATCATCACTTTCAGTAACATTGACTTTATGTTGGTCATTTCTGTTTTGTGTATTGTGTATTGTAGTAAAATACACTTGTTTCTGTTGGTTATTGAGGTTATATGCCTCCATTGATACATTTCTAACTGTCCTAAAATACTACTACTACACAAATAATACTACTTCACAACCTTTATTGAGTACCTTTTAATTCCAAGTTCAGTCAACTTCAAGTCATGATCAAAAGAATACACTAATGAATAAACATAACAAGCACTTGTTTTAAAACCAAGTTCTTTTGTTTTGTTCTAACATTTTCATATCAACATCTAAGAAAGCTCCCATGTTGGTGTGGCCACGATCATCCTGTCCATCAAAAACTTCTGTTGAGACCATGTCACGAGCTGCCAATCTGAGAGGTGGATCTGGTTTCACTTCTCAGGCACACAAACACACATAAAGACAAACTTCTGCATTCAAAAAACAAGTGAATAATTTTCCCAGGCCGCATCACATGACCTGTATTGTTAGTTTGAGAATGAGGCACCAATGTTCTGATCGAAGGAGCAGTCGAAAAAGAAAAGAGGCTGACAAGCAACAGGATGTCAATTACACGGCAGCAGTGAAATCCACACTTCATGTCGGCTTAAAGCTGTCAACTGTCAATAGAGAGGAATGCCAGACAGCCGTGCTGGAGTCTGCTGCGGAGAACAGGAGGCAGTGTGTGTGTGTGTGTGTGTGTGTATGCATGTACACACTTTGTAACTGTAATTGGAAACATTCATTCATCCATGCACAAGTGTGCTTCACAACCAAATTCTGACATACACACACACAGACATCTCCTTTGACAGCAAATTAATGGAAAAAGAAATCGTGTTCACGTTTGCCACTACACAGAGACGGATGCAATTATCACTTTAGCTATGTTCTGCTTTGCTGTTACCTGTCTTTGGCTCTTTGGCATCGTTGAGGACTGACAGGGATTGTTATGCACACACACACACACACACAAAAAAAAAAACAGCCCCAAATAAACATTAGCAGGGAGTTAATAATGTGTAGCAGTTCTCTGTTGCATTGACTTCCTTGTCTCCTGTAAAATGGACCACCTAAGCTAACAACACTAAAGCTAATCTAGCTGCCCTGTGAGACTCAGTACACAGAAGAAAACTAAATTGCTGGATGGACAGAATATGAGATGGATTCTTACTACCAATGTAAAGTTTGGTCTGAGGTCAGGCCACGTTCACATACCTAAATCAACATTTGTCATCTCAGGCTCAGCTCGTCAGGCTCAGCTCTACAGAACTTTCTTCTGTCTAAGCTGTAATTTGCCGCAGGTGTACTCAGGCTCAGCTGTGCTTTGAATTGGAGGTTCATTTTAGCATGTGCAAACATTTAGCCTGTTAGCATGCTCACTGAGCATAGCAACTCACTCTGCTTCCTAATCCAAACAGATTTTTTGGCCTGCAGCTGACAATATTTTTTCATCCAAATATTTAGCAGAGCCTTTAAGAATTCTGGAAAATACCTTCAGAAAAGCAGTGAATGTTGTTAAACAACCGATTGTGTTATTCAAACATTGCCTGGTATTTATCTTTTAGGGAAATTAATGGTTACCACAGTGACTCGAATGTAGCTAGGTAGCTAGCTATATAGGACAATGATGTCCCCATTCTCACTCCTGCCTACAAAGCTCTGATTGGTCAATTGTCAACTTTTTTGTCAACTGGGGGATACGCTGTCAATAAGCACATCAGACCTATTTCAGTTGTTGAACAAAGAGATATGACATGAAGAAACGTAGTCCTATTAGTTGTGCTACATGTAAAATTAGGGGATCACCAAAGTAATTAGTATTCAGCCATTTCAGGCAGAAAATACGGTGATCAGTTTATAACATCCTGGATCAGTGTCTGGTATCCGCCCACACCTTGGATCAGGGTACATATTCTTTTGAATATCAGATTCTCAGTTGCTTTACATGAGCAATACGTTGTGCTAATATATGTATTTATTGATCCTTGCAATTTGTATATTCTTTTTTCAGTTGTTTCAGTTCTTCTTGGGATAAAATAGATAAATAAATAAATAGCTTTATTGAACTTGAAGAAGTGCAAATGGAAATGTCGACCACATAAAATAGAAAAACATGTATCTTTCCACAAATTTTAATCGTCAAGCCAAAATACTTGAAAATGTTCCGGCTAAAAACACTGTACGACAAAAGAAAAATGTGTTTTCTTTCTTGTTACTCTACTTTATTTATTATATCCACTTTATTCTGCCACCTGCTCCTTGAATATGCGATAATAACTTCAATGAACATTTAAAAAAGGAATAAAGTCTAAGAACAAAAGTTAAAGAAGCCAAAAAAGATGATAAAGTTTGTGACTGAGGTTGAGTCTCATTTTCAAACATTTAGTTGATTGCACTTAATAGCAGATAAATACAGTGGGACTGTATAGTGACTGCTACTGTTCTTCTTCTCCATCAGACAAAGTGTCCTACCCATCTGCTGCCTGGCAGTGTGTAATCAACCAAAGCGATTTTATTAGTCTCTAAACGGAGACCTGCTTTGATTAATGACGGAGGCCCCCTGGTCTCCACGCGCTCTAATTAACCAACCTCAGTGGGTTTAAAGGCCCACTCTGACTGTTGACACCCAAAACCAGCACGAAGGAAGGAATGAATTAGCATCATGAGCCCTTGTCAATACATTCACATTTAACTTATATAAATGTGTTCAGATGATCACAACTTCCACATGTGTTTTTCTTCCAGTGAGCTTTACAAGTCTGTATAACCTTTAGTTAAAATATCCTGAAACCGGACCCCAGAATGTGTAGAGCAAGCAAGGACACACACACACACACACACACACACACACACACACACACACACACAAACCATAATTTAGTGGGGAAATAACTCATGCATGATGGGAAGTTGCTATTGACATTGTGTGTGAGTGTTGTGTGTGTGAGCGTGCCCTCTCGTGTGTGTTTCCACTAAATTAAGAACTTATTAGGACTTAAAAACCCGATCCTATTTCACGCGGGGAACCTCTGGGGGAAACGAGGATTACTCTTCAAAGCCTGCGGTTTGGCTCTTTTAATGTTGTAACACTTAATATTTTATGTCGATGTGATGGTTGGAGCTTTTAGAGAGGTCATATGTCAAAGTTAGATGTTAACTCTGCGTGCATGGTCCTCGCCAGTAGCTAATTATATGTGTTGTGGATTTGATAGTGCTAACAAACAAGAAATGAATTACTTCCAATGAGCCAAGCTGGAAAATATTTTGATGTCTTCATTTCATCCCAAAACGCATTTTGTTTGGGCATGCAGAAACAACATTTGTCCTTTTTTCTGTTGTTGGCTGCTTTGAGTATAATTTGACAGATTTTGATGAATGAGACTCAATTTTCCAAACTCTAAACATCCTATAAAAGTAATTAGAACTCAAGATTAGAAGTGTCAACTCTAGTTATTTTAATGGCACTAAGTACTCAAGGCAGCGTTTTACGAAATTACACAACAACCAATGCTGTACCGACTACTGAAATAGGCATAAACATACATATAATACATACGTGTACAGAATACATATAAAGAAGCTTATTCAAGTTAGAATTAATAAAGTTACTGTCCTTATAGCTTATTGCAAGGAATGTTTCACAAAGCTATAGATGTAGCATTAAGCTGACATATAGCATGGAGGTTTTTCAAGACAACAAAGTGCCCAACCAGGGTCCCAAACCCTCTGTCCCCATTACCCCTACAGTAAATACATCTTCACATAAACAGGCTCAGAGGGGGAAACATAGCGCTGTTACAGGGTGGTGTGAAACCACAGAGCCACCACAGTTGGAAAAGGCCCCTCATGACTACAGGTCTATTACAAAAAAGACCACAGTCGTGATTAAAAGGGCTTTTAGTAGTTCAAGTCACTGCCAGTACTAAAAGTGTTTACACACAAGCCTTAATTGGGAATCAGAATTTGGAAGACTGTAGTTAGAAAGTCATTGGACTACAAAGATTGCAGTCAAATAAATATACATCTCTATAATTATTGGGTGACCTATTAGGAAGACAATTAAACATGAAAGTAATGCATGTAAAGTAAAAATGGAAAGAAGGGAAGATGGGTAAATTAGTCTTTTGATGAAAGCCGTGCTGATGAAAACAGATAATAATGAATGAATCATCATGTTTTGCTCTCTCCTCACATCAGGTTTTATTCAATGGACCCTTTTATTATGAGCAAACCTCTGTGGAAATGTCTCCTCTATCTGTCATCGTATTGCATTAGCTTTTCTGAGCTAAACGCACCGAGGGAGGATATCAGATTTCTTGCAGCGATGAGACGGAGATGGATTGTGAATCAAAAAGACGGAGACGGATCGCTGGTGGAGACGTCCTCATGTTCCTCTTCACAGCTGCTGCCAACAGCAGGACGGTTCGGTCTCATTGTGTTGTTTAGAGTCTCTGACACAACAAAGAAACCCTACCTGCCTCCATTATGATGGATTCACTCATAAATGTAGTGGCTCAGTTTCAAACAGGAGAACCTGTTTTGTGATTTTGTGAGCCTGTCACTTAACCTGCTCGCTACTCATCCCCATTAAAACTGTCTCCAGAGATATATGCTGGGGAGGGTGTGTGTGTGTGTGTGTGTGTGTGTTTGCATGTCTCATGAGGTTACAGGACTGGAAACCGACTGTTTTTTTACATATTTTCGATTGTAATTCCAGCTGTTGTTTGTTTTCTCTATTCAGACACAAACAGTTTAGTCTCTTCCCTCAAAATTATGCAACATCAACAGTTTATTATTGCATGTTGACATTTATAAGTTTGCTCACTCTCTCTCTCTTTAAGCTGGCGAGGGAGGGGTTTTTAATATTTAATGCTGTGGAGCCTTTATACGTACAGAACAAGTTGAGACAAACTGAACAGCTTCTGTTACAGCGGGACTTTTTTTGTCCTCATGTGACGTCAAAGAGCTCTAAAAAATATTATGTTCTCCAAGTGACCAGCAGCTTGTGAAAAACTGTTTCATGACAGTCCCCAGGCCAATTGTGAGTTACAAGTTACATTTTTATGATTCTTTTCATTATTCATAAACTACTTCTTTATGTTGAAGGGATTTTCCCACGAGAAAAACATCCAGGAATATAATTACATGAATAGATAAATTGTTTAAAAAACTGTCAACTGTACTGATTTGATAGGTGTCTTATTTTGCTTTAATGTGACGTGTTCCAGCATTAAGCCAACTGTTTACTATCTCAATATCATCATCTTCATTATCTTATCAATGTTTGACAGAAGCTCAAGGTCTATTTACTGTCTTTTCCTGGGGCTTTAAACTGCATCTCCCGGCACAGATGAAGTTTGCTTAGTTGTCATCATGTGACTTATGGAACTTCAGTCATGAGATAATAGGTGGTTGTATATTGGGTGTTATGTCCTGCTTGATTTCTCTCCAGCCGTCAACTGACTCCTGGTCGATGACTTTCACCTCTTACCCAGTCGATGCTGTGACCAGTTTTAGTTTGTTTCACAAATGAAGTGAAAGCTCTGTATCAGCTTGTAAATGGACCTTGAGTTAAGGTTTTTTTTTTTCCAACTCTGAACTTCCACACTCACTCATATCAATCTGTGGCCACTTTCATATCATTGTTTTAAAGGCTGGGCACACAGTGACACACAGGAGTCTCACGACCCGATCATGTCATGTTCCAGACGGGTTAATTTGATTTCAAACTAGATGTTGTTTAACACTATAAATTAAATAAAACCATACAGTGTTACAACACATTCTTCATTCAATATTTCAGTAGGTTTAGTTAAGTTTGCATTTGTAAAACTTCCACCTCCACAAAGTGGCAAAAGCTGGATGTTTCAACTAGCCTTTTTTTTTTTTTTTAGCAATTTCGACTCTGTGTTCGCTAGTTTTCAGGCACTTTCAATCGAGCAAAGCGCTATATAAATGCAGTCCATTAAGTTTCAAGGTGCCTTCTTGGAGGGAGACATGACCCATGCATTCAGCCTGTCGTTCCTGGTAGTTTCTTGGTTTTTGTGACAATAAATATACCAAAGATCAACATCAAACCATTTTTTTTGTACCAAATCATAATTTCTGTGTCCACAATCTTTCCACGCACACACCCTGGTTACTGCAGAAGTACCTAGTTAGTAGTTTATGTTCACCAAACTTTTGGTATTGAGATGTGGCGTGAGGGCAGTAGATTATCTTGTGAAAGAGCTCCCCCTTGTGACACGATCAGATTCTCACAGCAACATGTTATTAGTCCTCACAGGACATTCTGGTTAGATGAGTGTACATTTTTATTTGCATTGTTACGGCATCTGAGTGCAGCTGACAAAATATGCCAAGGAAGAATCTTAAAAGGCTCATAATGCTTCACATGTTGACCATGTCAACCCATTCACACAGTTTCCTTGTTGGCAATGATGCACACATTGGCCTTGGAAACAGAAGATGGATGAGGATCATTGAAACAAGGGAAAATAAATGAGGACGAATGAAATGCAGCAGACAGCATAAGAAGATGTGCATGTCTGTGTGTTGGTGAAACGGAAGACGGATCTTATTTACATTGTCTTTAAGTCTTTTCTGCAGTGTAACAGAAATCACTCTGCGGTGTGTCTCTTCCTTCTCCTTTATCTCTATTAGGCTTCTCTTCACCTATCAGCATAATTCCCGTCTAAAAAAAATCCTCTGGGGTCCATGCGGGTCAAATGTAATTTAGTGGTCACTATTATAAATTTGTAAAATGACATTATGCCTGCCTTATCAAAGTAATTAAGGCCTGTGGAGCAGACAAGACAAACCATGCCAAAACTGAGCTGGTGTGTCTTTGGCGTAAAAATTACATTCTGGTGTCTTCTATGATTAAATATTTTAAAGATGTACCCAGACAAATGGTTTGTCACTGTGTTAAAGTTTTCACTGCAGATAGTGATTGTCAGGCATACAGCACTACTGTATAACAGAGAGTTATTGTAAGGCACTCCTTTGGCAGTGACACAATGAGGCATCATTCCTTGAAAGGAATTGATTTGTTCTGGAGGATTCTGTACAGGTCAGCTGATAAGGTTTGTCTTCCTGTGTGGTTATAATTGTAAGCATACACTTCAGTATATATGGAAAATAAATGTACATGATACATCACCAATGTTTGTCAGTTTTTCTAAGAATTTTGTAGGTATTTCAGAAATGAATTGCTCTTCTGTTTGCTACTATATGTAGTAACTACTACATAATGTCATTGTCAAGTATGTTTCTTGTAAATAGCACCAAAATATATTTTCCAGGAACATTCGAAGAAAGATGGGAACATGAATGTGTGTATCAGATTTCATGACAATGCACCCAATAGTTGTTGAGACATTTCACTTAAAGCCACATGAACCTCATCATGGAGCTACTGTAAAGGAAAAATCACCAAAAGTGTGTAACCATGAACATCTGTTCAAAATGTCAAGGTAACTCATCCAACAGTGTTGAGATACAGTATTTTAGTCTGGACCAAAGTGGTGGACCAAGTGACTGACGTACCGACTGACCGATATTGCCACCCACAGAGCCATGCCACTAGCATGGTTAAAAAGAGAACCGTACATGATGAAGACCGTGATTTGATGCCTTTTTTGTAGTCAGTGTTACTAATGACTGTTGTGTCACTTATTACTAGAACAACACCATGTCTTTGGTAAAGCATTTTGGTTCAGCAAATCCACAATATCTGGCTGCATTTCTGTTCAAAACCTCTGAACATAATTTCAAATGCTTGAAAATATGTGGAATGATTTTCAGATATCACTACAGACAGAAATAGTTCACACAAATGCTTGTTTAAGATGTTCTTAAACAATGAATGAATTAATATGTGAGTATGTTTCTTGATCCATGGGTCCTTTGCGTCATTAAAATAAGAGGCATTCAGCTGTTATGAATACAAACAGCCAGCAGATGTCACTGTGCTTCCTCCGGAAGTAATGAGAGACAGAAGACTTCTTTCTGACAACATTAGCAGTCACAGAGACTTTATTCATGAAACAGACACAACAGTTATAATGAGAAACTGATGTAACCTCCAAATAATCATTGATTTTCTTTTTCTTTTCACAAACACTTTCACATGGATTCTTAAACTCGAAGAATCTGTGGGAAATTACACGAAACAATAACCCAAAAAATGAAGCGAGAGGCTCAGTTAACAGACCTACTTTGATTTTTATTGTTTTTTTAATTATTACAATTGTCTAGGATAGATGAGAGTAGACATAAAAGTCTAAACCAAGTAGAGGATTCATTCACCGTAAATTTAGTGGTCACATCTTCAAAAATGTATTGTTTGTTTCAAGTTTGTTAAGTTTGGTTCTTCAGCTTTACATCACACAGAATTACAGAGCTTTGGATACAAATTTTGTATCATTGGGGGCATCAGGGGTTCGCTTTACCACCTATGTCTGTTAGTTATCTTTTCTTTCTTGCGAAAGTAGTTATTGATATGAATGGGATTTATGCTTGAATAGAAAAAGTCTTCAGTGATAACTTGATGTTGAGCAATGCTGAGGTGACAATATCAGCTAATCTGAAATGAAAGGCTTCAATGGCTTTTGTATGAGGGGTTAAAGAGAAGCAATGTCCGACTGAATGTCTTACTCAAACAGTGTTTTGTCAACAGGGAGTGGTTGCATTCTGGTTCTCCGGCTCCTATCAGGTGTATCTGCTGCTGTGTTGCAGAGGTTGTCAACCACTGCACCAGACTCGGGGCCTGTACAGTACTGTGGTTATTCATACGCCGACCACGTACTTCAGAGTTTAGTCCTTCTCCTCTGGCTGCAGGACCTGTGTGTGTGTGTGTGTGTGTGTGTGTGTGTGTGTGTGTGTGTGTGTGTGTGTTCCTTCAGTGATAATTACTGCAGATACAGGTCACACACACACTCACACACATACACACACATGAGAGGACACGCAGCTGTGTGCATGTACATTCACAGTGTGACCAATCCAACGTGGGTATGAAATGATTAATTACTGAGCACAATTCACTCTCCCACTGGAATAATGTCCATAGCAAATGCACGCACACGCACACACACACACACACACACACATATTTCTCTCTCCTGGAGAATGTTTGTCCATTCGAGAGAGCGAGAGAGAGAAACACAAAAGATGGTAAATCAGAGTAAAATGATAGAAAGAGATGGTGGATTTAAGTGTTATTGGAGTGATGCTTCAGAACAAAGCAACTATTGATTTCATTCTCTCTTTATAGCATTGCTGATTGCAAGTATTAAGTGTAATTGTGTGGAGACACCAAACAAGTGATCCATTGAGCAGGACCTTAGTGAGTAAATTGGAGAGTGCAGTTTAAACGTGTTTTTTTATGATTAAAATTATGAATGGATGTTAGAGTACACCGATAGAGTTACATTACTACTACTACTATAGCTGCTTTGCAGTCTTTACATTGTTTTCTGATTCACAGAAATGCATTTGTTCTATATAGACAAGGCTGTCATTAATCTCCTCAGCACCCAACAAACAATTGTGATTTGTGTTTTTAACAGCACGTTTACTCATATGTCCTGTTTAAGATGCGTCTGCAAGGTCATACTAACTCACACGAACATATTAGCATTTAAATAGAGCAGCAATGTCCTTTTTGTTCTGGTAAATCGATGTCAACTCAACTGCAGGGTATACAGTAATAGTTCTAAGTGTTGGAACATCATTAATGTCCTCTGTACATTTTACAGATGAAACTGCAATATATCTAAAGGTTTGCCTTATTGTGCACATCTTTTACATGCTGAATAGACCATTTCAGCTTAGAGGGAAATTGATATGTGCACTGAAGCGTGAATGTCCAATGCCTCTAATTTTCAGGACATAGGGGTGTGCCAAGTTGCCTGTGCTTGTTTATCAGGACTGAGGTTGTGATGCACACTGGTGCCTTTCAAAACTGTCCACTGGTGTTTGGAGATGTGCCTTCATCATGCATGCCGCAGAGGTTTCGCAACCAATTTAATAACTTCCAGCTAATTGGCAGCTTGTTAAATGGCCAATAGTTCTTTTACAGATGCGAAAATAACATTAAGCTGCTCTACACCTGTCAGTGATGATTCAAAATGATGATGACTAGTAAGTGTACGAAATCTCGATTTACTGCTCTTGGTTGAGTAAACTATTCAGTGTCTATTATACAGGGAGTAGTGAATGAATGAACGTGGGAGTGATTTCTGTGTCCGAAATCTGTCAAAAACTGTCAAAATATCTTTGGTGAAAAAGGTCTATTATTGTAAACACAAAACACAGATTAATGATGCCAATTCAATATGTGACGATGATGGTTCTTTTATTTTTATTGAACCCCAGTAAGCAATGCTTCAACATTGCCCCCAACCTTGTGTGTGGGTCAGTCAATTTGTTTCTCACTCTGGTCTTGTGTTGAGCGCAGTTGTATATTTTTCCAGGGATTCCTCTGTCCACTCACTGGCCAGATACAGTGCTCCATTTGAGGGAAAAGCTTGCAGCACAGCAGGAGTCAGACCTCAGCACAATGCAGACACTGCGTGTTGAAAGAAAAAAAAAAGCTGTTTATTTCCAGTGAAATGGAGATATACAAGTCACACCATAACAACATGAGACCAACACAATAGGATGTGTTAATTGTGCTTAAAGTGGATATAGAGGGAGGCTGATTTCAAGGGTCTCAATAGAAATGTGGATAAGATAAAGCACTAAAAAGGCTATGTATGTAAAATAAGGGAAACATAGAAATAAATCAATAACAATGAAACTGTGTATCATTACATTCACAGGTTTATTTGAGTAATTCCAATCAGCTTCCAATGTGTGCACATAAACAAGTCTTGTATCCCAACTTGTTAAATAGCACAATTAGCCATAAATACCACTCTCCATGAATACTAAAATGCTCATTATTCTATTCTATTGAGAAAATGACAAAGTTGGAATGCAGCACAAAAATTTCACAAAATTGGATGATCAAGTTTCCAATGATCAATTACCAACCATCAAAAATGAGTGTTGAGTGGCAAATGTTACAGCAGCAGTTAATGTTGCCAGCTCAGAGCAGCCGCACAATAGAAAAATAAACTGTCCAATATAACAGATGAAACCAACAACCATATCCCTGCACATCGACAAAGTGTCAGTACCACTCGAGAGGCCAAAAGAACGAAACAGGGAAAACTTTACTATCGACAACATGTCAGACAAAGCAAATGACATTGATACTCAGGTGTCTTCAGTTAGTCTTGTATTTAGAAATAGACTGCTGCAGTCTATATATATATCATTGTCATATGTCATTTTCTTGCCATTCTTTAAATGTTATGACCATTTTATTGCATGACTCACTGCTTGTTTTATTGACTCAGATTTCAATAGACTGTCGAACTGGTATGAAGGTGAGCAGGCAGCACCAACAATTGTATTTATGAGTGGGCAGTGATGATGCTGATCCTGAAATCAGTATTTTAACCAGAGCTAACAACAGTTTAGTTCACAGAGGACCAGTGTATTAATATTGTGCATTGAAACATTGGATGTCAGATGTATACGAGACGTTTATAAACCATGAAGAAGGATGCAGTTTTCCAAGTTAAAGAATCGTGACTTGATGGCAGAGGTTTGAGTGCCTTCTAGTTATTTCTGCTGTCAAACTGTTCACTGTAACCTGAGATTGATGTGATTTCAGAGTATTTCTGACAACACACTCTTCCTCCTTTTAAATTATGAATTTCCACCTGTGTCTTTTCTTTTTTCTTCCCTTGTTTTTGCATTGATGTCTCTCCTCTGTGCTCCTTTTTTATAATTTTCATTCACATTGACAGATGAGACAGAGGGGCATGGCAAGTGACAAATCTGATTATCTATAAATAACCTGTGAGGTTTATAATGTGGGGCTCATTACAAAGTAGATCACTACTCTTTCCAGAGGAGTTGGTAACCTTTTGACATAAAAATTTGTCTACAGAGCTCATTTCTAGGTTAAAGAGAAAATGCTACAAGCCTCAGGAGACAGGGTCTGAAGTAAACCTGTTAAATATATAATATGTTGATAACAGTATCTGCATAAAATCTATACCATATACAGTATGTTTCGGAGTACATTAGGGCAGTGCAGACAACCCTTAAAGCCCATACTCACCCATCGTCTTCTCAGGACTGTGTGGGAGTGTACAGACTGTGCTTGATTGACAGCTTCCTCACTCGTCTGTTGATTTTGTTGCACCTGTTAGGGTGGAAACACTTACACTGTTTTCATTTCTATTAGTACAGTAGAGTTTGGTGTCATCACATAATTTCCTGCATAGCTCCACCAAGATTTACCTTCCCAGAATGAGGAAAAAGAAATGGAAGAGTTTATAATGTCTCTGTCACAGTGAGATGATCTTATTTTATCTTAATTACTTAAATGTCTATGGGATTAGCAGCAGCTCTGATCAAAGGAGCTTCCCCCACTTCCCCTCTTCACACAGTTAAGAGCTCTCTGAATCCATTAATCTGTACATCCCTTTCCGTTTCTAGCCTCCATTCACATACTCAACACCAGCCTTCCAGACTTACTGCCACGGATTCAGAAATGTTCTGCACGACATCCTCAGCTTGCTGTCAGCCTCGAGGCGGCGCTTTACCGGCTCCGTCGAACAGAACTAGAGAGCCAGACAGGACATTATGAAACAACAGATTCTAATATCAGAGGTAAGGTTATATGTAATACAAACATAAGGGCAAAGGCCAGGTCTCTGCAGGAAACCAACAGTACTAACAGGCCAAATGCAGGGCATGAATACGATTCTATTGTCAAAAAGAGAAAAAAAGTACACAAATATGAGAAAAGAAATAACAAATAAAGAACAAAACACGTAACAATAACCTACTTATCTAAATAATAATATTAAGCGAGATGTAGTTGTTTCTCTTGATTTATGGTGACAAATATACATTTTTCAGTCCCTGACAATAGAATACCTCTTCTTTCTCGCTGGCTGTCAAATGTTCACTGAGATTTTGTCTCTGGACCAAAAATATCTGGGAATCTTTGTTTTGACAAATATTTCTGCATTGATTTCCTTCAGCTTTCTGTCATTTTGTGCTGGGTGACACTATACCAACAACTGGCTTGTGGGAGGTTGTGGGAAGACAGCATCTGTACCCAGTTTTTTTATGAACTGGAAAACCAAAACAATTGACTAAAAGCTGTACAGCGCTAAGAAGGTGTTGATTCTCAGTGGAAATGGTACTACCAGTACTACCAGGTTTCACAATAGAGGGGTAATTTTAATCACGGTTAGTATAAACTAAATATTGTTTAATGCAGATTTATTGAAATCACAGTTAATCTGGAAAAGCTATATTTTTAGCTAAAGCAGTGACCCACATTAACTGTCAATATACCTCCTGCATAAGAAATTGTTCAAAATTATCAAACAAGAAAGCTAACATGGTTAGGACTTAGTTGCTGATGTGTTAGTGTGCCTCATACAGTAGTTTGTTCCAGACAATTACCTGAGAAAACATGTCTGCTACACAGAAATCTATATAGCCACAGAGGGAATAATCTGCAAAACGATTATGAGACATGGGTAATTTCTGTCAAAACAACTCTTATGGATCAGTAGTATGTTGTGTTTTCATTGTTGCATTTAACATCCACACAGTTTAGCTTCCACTGTAATCGCCATGTTGCTTTTCTTAGGTTTCTCACAGCATTATCATCAGGTTTTCTCTGATTAGTAACTGACTCACAAGTGGTGGCAAACTATTGCCATTTTCTTCCTTGTCGTTACCATGGTGATTACAATATGAACTGGCTGCCTGGGATTCTGTTTCGTATTTTTTTTACTCACCATTCCTTTGCCCTCTCCTCCTTTCTTACAGTTCCCTCTCTCCGTCTATCTTTTGGGATGAAAGGCCGGGTATCAGCCCCTCTCCTCTTCTCCAAAGCCAGTCAGTTGCAGACCCAAGCAGTGAGAGGGATTATCCCTCCATTTCTATTAGTCACACACTCATAAGCCATGTATCACTCTGAAGCTTTGTGTCAGCAACTCCACACCCAGAGTGGAGAGACTTCTCATTATTGGTGGATTGAGAGGTTTTAGCTTACACAGAGAGTGCAAAATTCTGGAAGTCAAGTCGCGTTTGAATCAAGGCAAATGCATTTCACAGATTACGACATGGTGTAATATGTTTTAACTTTCACTGCTGCTATGACTCCTTAATTGGTATATTAGTTCAACTTAGAGAAATGCGGACGTATTACAAGTGTTCTTTAATTGCACACATTTGTAAAGAAAAGTTGGAAACATCTTTAAGGGGCTGTAAACCATATGTTCATTTCTTCTATTTTATCAGTGTAACAATTGTCATAGTTGCTGTCTGTTGCAGTTATTTACTTCACACACTGACAAGGTTCTTAAAGGCAGCTTTTTAATGCAACAACAAGTAGTCATTTATCCACAGCCCACTTACAACTACTACCACACTGCCATGATGCCCTTCTCCTGCATTTTCCCTCATCACACTGTGAGGGACACTCAGGGAGACTGCATCTCCACGTTGCCCTTCCCTACACTCTTATGTGGAGCAGACAGATGGCTTCAGTACGCTAACCTTGACTGATGACCACGAACACTTGGTTGCCTGGACCCTTCTTTTTCCCTCTCCTTGTTTCCACTCCCCTCTCTCACCAGCTACAGCTACAACTACAGTCTAACTATAGTCTCTTTTTCAACCTCTTCCTCTTTGAACTGCTAGATGTTACTTGTATTTGGCAGGAATAATTAAACACAGGGAGTCTGGAATATTTTTTTTGCCTGTAAAAGGGCCATTTTCGTATTCTTGTCTTAAACCTCTCTTACTTTTTTCTGTGATGCTTGCTCATACAAGTACTTGTTGTTGTTTTTTCTTTGTTTTTAGTTGATTTCAGTAACATTTACCTACACATTAATCAAAGGCATTAAAGGCGGACTATCTGTACATCAACTATCTCGTGAATTTCCTTCCTATCTAATGGAAAATGTTAAGTGCGAGAAAACTGGTGAATGCAACAAGTTCTCTTAAATCCTTCATACATGCCACAAATCTGCTTTACTCTCTGAGCGGTTCTTGTATGGGCTCCATTGTTCCTGCAATTACTGCTATTGGAGTATGTTGTTTCTCTCCATGGTGCTGAATATAGTATACCCCAGGAACCACCCAGAATAACCATAGCAACTGCCTCACACATCATAACAACCAGATAGAACTACTTCGATTTGTGTTGTCATTCATGCTAAACACCTTACAAAGGTTACAAAACTTTATGTTTATTTAAAATTTGACAGCAATGAAAGTATGTTTATATAGTTTCCAATGGTGGATTTGTTAGCTTGTTCCCAGATTGTCAGATGTGGGAGGACAAAGTAATGATCAAATGATCGGTTGCTAGCAATTCTATCATAAGTCAACAACTTATATAACCATTATCCACAAAAATTAATCTCCCTATACTCATACTTTTCTGTTATTAGATTAATATGAAATGAATCTGTAGAATGGCTTTCTTGTAATTTTAAATGTATTTTATTTCTAATAAAAGAGGGTGATGACAATGATTTTTATTTTGGCAGGGTATTCAGTGTGTTGTAGTAACACTGCTATTGTTGGTGCCATCACAATAAGTTCACACAACAAACAATACACCACAATAAACAAAATACTGATAAAGTATGCCTGCTTCAATACACAGATCCTATTCATGATCACACGTATGATAAAATAGATAAAATAACTCGCTCAAGAGATGTGATGACGATGATGAAGTACGTGCATCTGTGTGTCTATGTGACTTTGACAAACTCACTCTGAAAAATACTTCTCTTGCAATTGTGATCAGCCACAACCTGGGGAAGTGAGTGTGTGTGTGTGTGTGTGTGTGTGTGTGTGTGTGTGTGTGTGTGTGTGTGTGTTCAGGAATAAAACTTATTCCTCCTCATGTCACTTTGTGAGAGTGGAAAGAACAAAAAAACTGTGTGATACATTTTAATGCACATTCATCTTCAGGCACAGGAAACTGTTGATGTCTTTGTGCATTCAAATGTGAATGAAGCTCCAAAGGCTGATGCAGAGGATGGTTTGATATGATGTAGTATACAGAAAGTCAATGTACCATGAAAAATCCTTTGGACAATGCTGCAGGGAGGAATAAACATTTTATGGATCATTCTTAGGATTTTCCAAAGGCGTATAAAACTGAAGTCTATCTTTGTCTCAGTGACGGACAAATCTGAGTTCCATGTTCATCTTTCTGAGCCTGTATGCTCGTCTTTCACACAATCAGCTCCATCTTTGCAGTTCATGCGATATATTCTCATCGTTTCAACACTGCTTTTCAGCCTAATTTTAAGTTAGTCTTTAAAAGGGGTGCATTTTATTTGTGCCACGTCTCTTGATTGAGTAAACAACAAATATCAAATTAGCAAGAGCATTTCAAGAGTCTCCCGCAAATACTAACCAGTGTGCGCACTCCTGGGGCAGAAACATCCTGTTTGTATTATCCTGTTTTCTGTGGTGCATCTCATTTTGATGTGACCTGATTTTTCCCAAAACATAGTGCAATCACAGGAAACCTTCAGGTCTAATTCATTAAAATAAAGTAAAACCACAATAAGTATAACAAGAAATTCGGTGACCTATTTTCCCTTGAAGTCGCTTGACTTAGAGAGAGCAGGACAGGTTACCGAGGCACACTCAGTCATGTAATACAGACGAAACAGTCTAATTTCACAAGATAAATTCTGCATTTACAAACAAATAATGAAGCCAAATACATCAAATATCATTTTGAGTTGACAGAATGCATTATTAACCAGTCATTAGTTGTGCTATCAGTGATTTTTACCTCAGGCCCTTTTCACATTTTGACTTGTCTTAGAAAAACACAGCTGTTACTGATAACATTAACAATGCCTCTGTTCTATTCAAGTGTCCCAGTAAGCCGTGACTGTGTGACAGTGAGCCAGGATGTACAATATCAGGACCCTGAAACTGAAGCAGCTAAATGGAATCATTCATTTTATTATTTACACCTGTGTTTTTCCTACTGTGACATGTCGAAATTTATTCTGTGAAAAAGACTTATTTATCAGTGTGACACTAAGTGAAAATATTATCAGGAGTAAATGTGAAATCACCAATATAATAAAAGAAATAACCACAAAACATAGTAAAAAGTGTTGTGTTAGTTTTTCTGACTGACTGCATTGTATTTATTTATTCATATTAAATGTATTCATTCTTAGTCTAGCCAAACACATTTCATAAAAAGCAGAAACAAGTTGTGAACACAACACTGACATACAATCACCTTTTAAGTTGATATGGTGAACTTACCAAACAGTTATTCACTTATTTACACAGCAAGCAGTTACAGAGCAACATTATCATTAATTTTAGGTTGTGGGTGTGTCCACCTGGTGAATGGAAGTCCAGTATTCACTCTCTTTTAACTCCTGAGGGAAATATCTGGCTATGTAGCTGCTAGATGCTTCACTTTGTTCACCAGCTAGGTGCTAACCTTGTCTGTCTTTGAAGGAACAGAAGTAAAAACAATGAATGAATGACTAATTCAATTAATGGACAAGATGAGCGCAAAACAAAAAAAGTACACCGACAAATAGAAATTGTGACTCTGAATAAAAGCCTTTCAGTCTCACTTACATCAGCGAGTTATGTAACAAAGACATCAATGAGACGCAAACATCAGCCCTCTGAGACAGCAGATGATGCGGCTCTTCTCATTTCCAATTCCCTTCACATCTTTCTTTAATTAAGGAGATCAATATTGTTTCCTGTGCTCCCGTGAGTGTGTAAGAGATTTTAATTTTGGACTTCTCTACTTTCTTCCACTTGATGTCAATTTCAATCTCTTTCACACTAATAGACTAGATTTGGATGGCGTAATCATCGTCAGCGTAGACTATCTATCTATCTATCTATCTATCTATCTATCTATCTATCTGTCTGTCTGTCTGTCTGTCTGTCTGTCTGTCTGCCTATGACTGATGAAGGTCAAAAGCACAATCAACTTTATGCTTTGAAATGTACTGCATATTTCTGCAGTGAACCCTGGAGCCCTTTAAACTCACCCACTTGACTGCAGTATGCAGATGTACGCAAATCAGTTTATTTAGAATTACACCGTTCGCTCTCAGTTCTCGTCACCGATGATTCACAGCTCAATCATATTGTGTTTTTTCAACACACGCAAAATAATGACTAGCAGCAACAAAGGTGGTCATGAGCACGCTGAATTGATTGCAGTTATGGGTTTTATGTGCTTACATTTTAACAGGCAGGTGTGTGTGTGTTTGTACACACAGGTGTTGGCGTGTGGACATCTCATCTCAAAGTCTGTTTATTCTTGCCACTTTAAGCTGAAGCTCATATGAATGCCGGGCTAAAACATGTTATCGCTCCTAGATCTCTTACATAATGGGTACATCCACTCCTGTGAAAATAATAAGAATCTGGATCAACTATCAGTGATTTGAATGTGTTTTTCTTTTTAGTCATTCAGTAGGACCACATCCACTCTCCTCTATGAATATATATTGAACACTTATGGAATTCTCTTTTTTTGTGTGCTGAGGAAACTGAGAGCACAGTCATTATCTCTGAGTCTCTGGGTCAGACTGAATCTGCCCTGTTGTGATAGGCAGGAGGGAGGTATCAAACACACAGCAAAACAGTGCGAGAAAGAAACCTGCTTTGTGTGTGTGTGTGTGTGTGTGTGTGTGTGTGTGTGTGTGTGTGCTAGCTGGGATTATGATAGAGTAGATGACACATGTGAAATAGAGGTCACTTCTTCATCTGAAACACTGAAGGGAAGCCTTCACCTTCAATGCACAAGCTTTAACACTCCTGAAAGTGAAAGATTTAAATATAGTGCATGTGCAGGTGGGTGTGTGTATCTGGCTCAGTAACAAAGCAGGTCTACTCATTTGAATTCCCTGGGAGTCAGTGATCTGCAGGGAATCAGCGGATGCCTTTTGCTATTATATCAGATGGCTAAACAGCATGGAAGCTGCAATTGTTTTGAATTTAACTTGTCTAAACTCCCAAAATACAGACTGTAACTCAATTGGAATAAATAGGTTATTTCCTGGTGACAATAACTCCCTTATTGTGCATGTCACCATGCAGTCTGGGACGTGGTTGCAATGTCCTTGTGTAAGCGTGTGCACCCATGTATGCCCTGTATATATGTGGTTTCATTCTGAACAACTACAGCATGTATCACAACTGCATATTGATTATGTATTTAAAAAGTGTTTTGTGTGCAGTTCTGCCCAGTAGCTGGAATATTTTCTGGTACTGACAGAGATCCACAGATGATGTATCATTTAGGAGGTAGACTGCAGGGGAGCATAGTACATCAGCCCCTCCAGATATCTGACATTGTGCAGCACACCTGAATCCGAAATGCTTCACATTCCCCAACCTCCCCCACAGACAGCGCAGACCATGAAGAATTCTGATCACCGACCCGGTCCTCTTCAGGTTGGCAGTCACAGGGCTGAGCATGGACACCCTGGAGGCGTCAGCAGGGGGGCGGATGATTCATTTATCTTGGATAAAGCCTTCCGCCCTCTCTTCGATGAGCTGATGCAGCTCCATGTACAAAGGAGTGCTTCAAGTGTTCATTTATACCAACCGCCATCCGGCTGCACATATCTCTCTGCCACAGTCAGTATCTCTATCTACTCCTCCACTGGCTCTCTCTACTGTTGTCCAAAACAAACTGGACTGTACTCGACACATTGGACATTAAATATGTATGTTGGCAGCGTATTGTATATCTTTATGTACATTTTTCTGGTCACAATCTTATACGCAAGCAACATTGAATATCATCTAATCATATGAACAGCTACTAATGCATTATGCCACATGTGGGGACATTCAATGTTATCTTCAAATGTACATCTGTCAATCTTAATCTGCACAAGATACCATATACTTTTAAATTAATCTGGCTGAGTCTAAACTGTCCAAAAGCTGCACACTTTTTTTTTACCTACAAAGAAACTTGATCTATATTATATCTACTGTATAGCTTATGATCATGTCAGTGGCCTCCAGTGTCTAAAGATGCAAGTACTGAGAATGGAAATTCACATACTGTACAAGTGTTTGCCTTTAAATCTACCAGTAAATATCATATATGTGTTGCATTCTTCTCAGTATGTCCTTAAACGTTGTCCCTTTTTGCCCTGTTATCAATATTTTGTTCTTTGCTGCTGCAATGACCCCATTTCCCCCGGAGTCATTAAAGTTTCATCCACTTATCTAATCTGGTCTTTCTGATTAGGACAAAATGCACGCAAAGGGTACATTCAGGCCACATCAGCTGATAGAAATCAAAGGACAAGACTAAAACCAACTTTAGATCTGGATGTTTTGCTCCGTACAAAGATAGAAAACAGGGTAGCACAAGGGGAATTAAAAGAACGTCCTTCCTTTGTAAATTTTCAAAATTCCTTCATGTTTGCCTTTAGTTTGGCAGGCCGTCCCTACAACATGGAGGTGAAGATAAGCTCCGCTGTTTGAAACATCTGGCTCCAGTAGAGTGGTAATTACTGAGCAAGAAGAGACAGAGACTCGGAAGACACGAAGAGGGAGAGGAAAATGAGGGAAGCACAGGGAGTGAAAGAAAGACGATGGGTGTCCTGGAAGGTGTTTATTATGTGGCTACAGTATGCAACAGCAGGAATGGAACATTTTAAGCTGTTGCCCATGTTCAATAGCAGCCTTCGTGTGGCAGCTTGTAATTATCACGCCCACACTTTTTTACAAACCAAATAGCAGGTCTGGGTGCCTCTGAAGGGACTTTGAGATCCAGTGAAACCCTACATATACCACGATGTTTTTTCTGAAAGTAAAAAATAATCATCTTCCAAATGGTATATGCTTGATGTATCGGTCATATTTCTCTACAGTCCATGGTCAAAAAGTGAATAAGAAAATAATTACCTTTGATAAAAAGATATTTGCTAATTTACTGTAACAACTTTGTCCATGGGGCACTGATTCAGCTGCTGGCATTGTAACAAACACTCCAGACTTACACACACTTATTTTCCCAGAGAGTAGTGATAATCTCTGCAGAATAAGGTCCTCCTATGAAAAATAATTTCAGGGATTTACAATGCAGATTACTGAGGCCTTTCAGCTCTTCCTTAATTAGAAGGAGATCAAATGGGCGAAATGTGCCCTGATGTGCTGCAGGTGCGGAGAAGACATAAGTTTAATGGAACATCAGTGATGAGGAGAGCGAGTTCATACACAGATATTAGAACATGTGTTTCGGTATGTCACATGACTGCATACTATTTACACTGAGTTGCCAGTTTATTACGTACACCTAGCAAACACTAATGTAGGCTATCACAGCAGGCCTGCAGTACATCCTACCTTCATAAAGATTAGTGTTCATTACCCATTTATATATTAATGTACTTATTTATTATTTTGTGTTTGTGGTTATTGTAGCCCTTAAAGTTTGTTTTCATTCTTGGGTCTTTTAGGAACTTGCTGTTGTTCCTACAAGAATTTGTATCATAAGGTCAAATAAGGTTTTTGTTAAAAATGTTTTAGAGAGTTGTTAGTCTACCCTCATTAAAAAGAATGAGGTGGACAAAATATTGGAAACATCTCTTAATACAACACAATTCATCAGAAATTACAGCCTTCGAAATGGCTATAAAGTACAATATAAGCTTCATACAGGTAGAGTTTTTAATTCATTAGTTTATTTAACTGTAGACCTGTTGTATCAAACCTTATAAACAGGCAACTGACTGTGCAGTATATGTAATTGTGTTAAAATATATTGCCAGCTGCGTGACAGTGAAGCTATGGTGTTAATAAGAGAGGGAGTGCTTGTGGGACTGTGGCTCTGTGGTTAGGAGGCACAGCCAGAACGAAAGCCGGACTCAGGGGCAGCGCATGGTTCAGGGATTATAATTGGCTTCAAATAGTCTAATGCACAAATTTCTTTTACTGTAGGCAGCCTTGGAAAACACAAGCTGTACAAGTTGACCTGTTGTGGCTGTGAAAAAAAAAACTGAAATAAGCAAAAGAAATATAATAGAGTCCAAGTAACTATTAATCATACCTACCAAATAATTGAGCCCCTCAGTGAACGATAAAACAGGGATTTGTGGAAAGATTTGAGTCTGAACTGGCGGTGTGTGTTTGCATGCAGACGCACATTGAAAGTCTTGGGCGAGTCCTCTACAGTTAATATTACTACCAGCAGTGACACCAGGATGAGTCACACTGCGGGGATTAATCCAGAGTGTGTTGTTCAAGAGGTTTATTAACATCCTGACTTGAAATCTGTCTCAGTTAATTGAATACACTGTGAGGACAAGGCTCTCAGTCACAATCACAGAGGATTTTATTTTCTTCGAGCAGTTTCTTTCAACACTTTCTCTCTCTTGAAGTGGCAACATTATTACACAGTTAATTAACTTTGATTATTTGTTTTCAATAAGCAACATAAAAATAGGGATTTGCTTATTGTTTTGAATGAAACCACAATAATAAAAAGTCATGTTTGGACACGTTTGGAGGCTGCATTTTCACTTCCTTATGATACATTGCAGAGACTGCTGACTTTCTCCTTCTGCTTCCGGAGGTTTTGTTTACTGATGATGGCATGTTGATGCTTTGGATCTGCACCTGTAGTCTGAAAACCTGAAATGTCACAGCACCTTATCAAACGCATGGCTTTCATTGGCCCGGTTTCACAGAGAACAGAGATTTCACGGAGAACTCTGATAAAACACTGAATAAATGCTAACTGCTAAGCGTCAGAGATGGCCAGAGCCAATAATTATGATTCCCTATTATCAGACGTTTTCACTGCTCCTGCGTGTGTGTGTGTGAGAGAGAGATCTTATTATCAGACCCAGACTAGAGGCCAGAAGGTTTTCATCACTTCACCCTAATTATGCCATTTACAACTGCAGCTTTAGATAATTATGCTGATTTCATCTATTGAAGCAGAACCACTGTTTCCTTCGTTTAATGACCTTGGATGTCTTCGTGAGATTAGAGGTAACTCATTGAACCACACGCCACTCTGGGGCAGTTGAAAAGAAATATTCAACTTTCAGTATCTCCATAAGTCTTAATGGGATCAACAGCTGAGCTTTTTAGTGCATTAAGTGAACATATTCATGATTACTTGGTTCATGTTTGTGTATTGAAATTTAATAAAATTGTCATCATATCACAGATGAAGACATAATTAAGTTTTGGTGTGTTGTGACCTATAAGGTAAAAGCTAATAAGTACAAGACTGTACTTAAAGCTAAATGCTAACATCAGCCTGATGATATAAACACAATGACTGCTGACATGCTGATGTAATGTGTAATGCTTACCATGTTCACCATCGTAGTTTAGCATGTTAGCATGCTACCGTTTGATTAGTTCAGCTGAGGCTGAGGGGAACGTCATTAGCTTTGCAGCTAAGTATTGGACACAATGAAGTTTTGATCTGATGATGTATAGATCAAAATTCATCAAAGTGATCACAATTCATCCTGAGGAGGGCATTAATGTGTGTACCAAATCACATGGCAATCCATCCAATAGTTGTTGAGACATTTACCTCAAAACCACAAATGTCAACCTCAAGGTGGAAAAGTCAGGAGATCTTCTAAGTCCTTCAGATAGATTATTTGGTAACCATGAATGTCTGTACAATATTTTGTTCCAATCCAGTGGATGTTGAGATATTTCACATGATAAGTGAAAACTTTGACCTGCTGGCGGCGCTAGAGGAGTAGAGATATGTCAGTATGGACAACGGGTTGCACCGACCAATGGACCAACAGACCGACATTGCAACCTGTAGAGCCATGCTACTAGAAACACAAGCCTCCGAAACGTGAGGAAAATAAGGACAGAGGCAAATCTTGACGCAAGTATTACTGAGTGCTGCTCGTTTGTGTGTTACAACATATACCGGACAACACTGTGACAGTGACATCTGAACTGCCAGCTGCGTTGCATTCAGGGGCCAGGCTTCAAACAATGCTGTGATCAATGACTCGCTGATGAAATGCTGTCAGGCTCAATTCTGGAAAGTTTTCTATGTGCTGTATGTGTATGTGATCATACTCTACTACACTGTATCACAGGCCTGGAAGCAGACTCTGCTGGTCTCCATAGGCTCAGTGGTCAGTGGGAACAGTTGGGAAAGCTCTGGGTGGCAGATGCCTTTCTGTTTTACTGCATTCCCTGCTTATTATACACAATTTGAGTTAGTTCAAGTCAAATACATCAAGAGCTTGTCTTATCTGTGTTTCTGTTTGTATCCATTGCTGTTTTATAGTCTCAAATAAACTTTATGGATATGTTTAATAATTATGTTTCCACCAAGTGGGCTCAGCTACCGAGGAATTGAATGTACTTCTATCCATGTTGCTAAAGCTTAGGTAGCCACTGCCATCCTTAGCTAAAATTACATTTACTTAGTGTTTTTTCCTTAGCTGTTATTGACCAATATCAAATATTAGATTAGATAAACCAACATCTTAATAAGTGCATTGTTATCCCATTACTAAGGCAGCACCTAAATCCAATAATGAGAATGAATAAGTGGGATCCTCTGTTTGCTAAAAGGCAACTAGCCTAGCTTAGCGGAGTAGCAGTAGGCTAACTGCAATCTGAAGGAATACACAAGATTTGGTATCGTTAAACTACTTTAACTCACATATTTAAACGTATTACATTATGTAATAATTCATTATAGTGATTCAAGGTCATTATTTAACAAATGGTAGAGGGAAAGCATCTATCAAGCGTCATTTTGTTTGTCAATACTGAGTTTTCCCCTCACATTCCCTGAAGATTGTCTAAAGGCAGAGTTCTTAGGTAATGTGTAATATCATATTTAGTCTATGTAAAACATTTGGGAGGGTAAAACAATCACCCTAAAAAGCACAAACTCTGCCCCTGCCTTTGTAAATCAGAGTGGAAGATACATTCAATT
This sequence comes from Enoplosus armatus, assembly GCF_043641665.1. Classification (NCBI taxonomy): domain Eukaryota; kingdom Metazoa; phylum Chordata; class Actinopteri; order Centrarchiformes; family Enoplosidae; genus Enoplosus; species Enoplosus armatus. The sequence goes on along the minus strand of NW_027261262.1, from coordinate 3,156 downwards.
ATTCTACGTCTATTCTGACATGTTGGCCACACAAAAACAGATGGAAACGTGAAATCAGACAGGATTATATCTGTTTATAGAAAGAGGGTTTTAACACCTCCTAACATGTATTTTCATAATTCCCTCTTATGGCACAACTCCCTCAGTTTCAGGCAGGAATTTAAGAACTGCAGCTCCAAGCCAGAAGGATGATTAATCCAGTTAGAATGACTCTGTCTGTACAAGCAGCAGCTAGAACAAAGGGTTTACCTTGACAAACATGTCAACTTTGACAAAAGGCTTCTTATTTCTCGCCATTGATTTTTGCAGAAATGACAACTGTGTAGCTAACTAGTTCATTAAGATGACATCAGCTCCATGAGCTGGTTAAAAACGTTTTCTCCGGTTCACTTTTAAATTTTCCAGCCGACTTGTTTAAAATACGACAGCCCTGTAGAAGGAGTCGATGGAGACATATGGTATCATGCAAAAGGACCGTATAAGCTGCATGTCCCCGATGAGAGATGACGCAACTGTTCTTGTATTGCACTGTAGAGCTACTTAGTCGCACAATTATTAAGTATTATAAGGAAAGATGTAAGATTAGACGGTCATTTAGCTCTAACATATCCCTGTTTGGCGGCTTGGTTTACATACAATCTCCAATAAAGAGCCGGACGGCTAGCCGCTGTCGGATAGCATTCGCAGTAAATCAAAGCGAAAACAACACGGGCTGCTACAGTCACTCAGAACTGTAGACCGTCATGGCAATAATATTGAAAATGAAGTCCTGTATAGTCTCTTCTGTCCATTGGAAGTGATCCACTTACTCAGAGTTAGCAGAGCTTCATGATGATGGACAGAAGTCCAGTCTGTCGTCTGCCGTATTGAGGTTACTGAGCTAAAAGCTTAAAAGAGTTGATGCTACAGAAAACAGATCTGATGCATTGAGCCGCTGTACTCCACTGTAGGTAAAAGTTATTTCCGCAGAATATGAGAATCATACTTCACAAACGTTCTCTGAATCTCAAAAAAATAGCTTCAGTGTCCTTGAGCAGTCTAGCTGGTTCATACAAGACATGGCATCAATAACATAAGTTCCAGCATATTTCGACTCATTCACACCCACACACGTATTTGTTACCATCTGGATGTAAACTCATAAACAGGGTCTAATGCAGTTTACTTGACTCTGGCATCTCATTCGAGCCGGAGACATAAATTCCAACATTTTTGGTAATACAGCCTGGTAATAACTTCTGCAATGTCAGGCATTTCTCTAATCTTCTTTAGGGCTGGCTTCCTGAATAGTCTGTTACTTGATCCCTGCATTAACATTGGTCTCATATATTTTTACACCCGATTCTGTCATGAAAAAAGAGTTTTCATGTTTTTTTTTTATCTTTTTTTAAAAAGATTGACATAGACATTTATAATATTATAGTTCTTTATGTTCCAGTCATGCAAATAACGTCTTTTGAATCACCAATAATGTTCCATTAAATTGGCTTTTGTGTCTGTATATTCTATCTGCAATATTTAACTTTTTTGAAAAATACCTTTGAAATTGAATTGAAATACAGGGCTCATTTTATGTTTTTATATTTCAAGATAAAATGGGTGAAAGTCAAATAAAAACATAACATTTTAAACACATGGTTTTCATCATTTTTTGTCTGTTGTCTGGTGCTTAATTAATGGCTCACTTGTATTTTCTCACCTTTATTATCATCACCTTCTATTACAAGTATTTTCTGACCTGTCTTTGTGGCAAAAATAATTTTTGCTGTATACTCGCAAATCTTCTTGTAGCAGGAAACATTTGTTCATGTTTGGAAACATAAAATCCAAATGATAATCTGTGAAAAAAAAAAAAAGATGAACTTGTTTGTACTACATTAGCATTTTATGTGTTAACCAAAATGGTTATGTTTTCTTTTTTCTGTAATTGTCATGTTTTGTTGTTTTTGGTACACATGTTTTGCCGTGGGAGTGATCAGCTGTGAGCTCAGTCATGGCCATCACAATGACATCAGCGGCAGATTTCAGATCATAGCAACAACAAAACAGGATGCGAGTCAGCGCCACCTCAAGCTACAAGTTGCTCAAGGTGGACTGTTTATAAAAAATGAATGACACAGGTTGGGGATGGAAATTGCTCAGCTGAGATGGCCAAAGGGAAAATGTTTCATTATGTAACTTGAAATGCTCAGTCTCAGACCGGAATCACGGTTCACAATTCTCTCTTTTTCAGGAAGTGAGCGATGCAGTGCTGTGATCTTCTCCCTCAGAGTCCAGTCTAAATCATGCTTCCTTATCGGTTTATGTGGGCTACTCCCTGAGGTTTTCTGGCTCTGTTGTAGATGAGTCAGACACTTTACAAACATCAGAGAAGATATCCTGCAGCCTAGTGCTGTTATTGAATGGCTCTTCACGATGCATTTATCTTTCTCCCATCTCTTCCAGTGTTCTTGTTACCTGCACTTGCAGCACTTCCCCTAATCGAGCGGTTCTCAAAACACCTCTCTGTCTGCCGTTCACCTCTCTCTTCCCTGAGACTCTATTTTCTCTCTTTCTGTGTGTTTTTCAGTGTGCATTTGTATTAGCCTCTGTATAAGGCTTTCAGTACAGTTTCTCTGATACCCCTCGTCCTTCAGAAACTTCAGTCTTTCATATGATAATTCAGAAGGCATTATTCAGTACTATTGTTCAAGGCGTTTTGATGTATGGAACGAGGCATGCAGAGCAGATACGACAGTGAGGATGAAACATGAACAGGAGAGGCCCCAACTGAAAATGCAGTGACAGAAAATCTAAATAATAGGCACATACTGTATATGGAGAAGGGTGAAATGCATTTCATTGCATCTTAAAGAGAGAGAGATGTCTCTTTAACAGGCTGTTCTACACTTTCTACATTTTGAATTTTTATAGCTAATACTTAGGCCTGCATAGCGCTGCATCCCGTGGGACTCAGTGGAGGTATTTTATCTTTTAACGACACCTACTAACACAACACTCAACATTTTTCATGTTGTCTCACAAAAAATCATGAAAATTCCTTATTTTTCACATTGAAATATCAAATCTCCATAAAGCAAAGGATAATAAAGAAATTGCCTTTTGAAAAGGCAAAATACCTTCCCCCTCCAGTACTTTTTAATGATTTTCTACCAC
>NW_027261261.1:25000-27500 GCF_043641665.1 Enoplosus armatus | reverse complement strand
CGTTCAAAAGTTATTCACCAAAAAGTAAGTGAGCCCAGGCTCACTTTGGGTAAAACCCCCTAATCCTAACCCTAACCCTAACCCTAACCCTAACCCTAACCCTAACCCTAACCCTAACCCTAACCCTAACCCTAACCCTAACCCTAACCCTAACCCTAACCCTAACCCCCTAACCCTAACCCTAAACCCTAACCCTAACCCTAACCCTAACCCCTAACCCTAACCCTAACCCTAACCCTAACCCTAACCCTAACCCTGCTCCTAACCACTTTCTGGGAACACCATTTAGTTAGGCATTTTTCACCTCCCTCCACACTTAGACAATTTTCGATAAAAATTCACTCCATTCATTCTCTATGGAGAATAGCACACACTTGTATCTCCGGACAGGAACGTCCTACAGACTCGTGGCTGCTACCGTTGGAACGGCAATAGTCCATATATGCTAGACGAATGAGGGTTGCAAGTCTCTAGCACCTTCCCTTCAAAAGTTATTCAACAAAAACCACTCGGCCAATCACAATCAATCACAAAACACACTTTGGCCAATATCTCCCGAACCGAACCTCGTACACTCTCCAAACCACCTTCCGTATACACTAATTACACCACGCTGAACACGTAGGAAGTGTCCCCAGCTCTCTACGACCTTCCCAAGCTGAGATACACAAAATCATGACCAAAGGAAGTGACGTATCTCCGCAACGGAAGCTCGTACAGACTCGGGGGTGCTACCGTTGGAAAGGCCGGCCCACTATTTCAATTCAAGGACCTTGGTTTCAAGTCTCTACGACCTTCCGTTCAAAAGTTATTCACCAAAAAGTAAGTGAGCCCAGGCTCACTTTGGGTAAAACCCCCTAATCCTAACCCTAACCCTAACCCTAACCCTAACCCTAACCCTAACCCTAACCCTAACCCTAACCCTAACCCTAACCCTAACCCTAACCCTAACCCTAACCCTAACCCCCTAACCCTAACCCTAAACCCTAACCCTAACCCTAACCCTAACCCCTAACCCTAACCCTAACCCTAACCCTAACCCTAACCCTAACCCTGCTCCTAACCACTTTCTGGGAACACCATTTAGTTAGGCATTTTTCACCTCCCTCCACACTTAGACAATTTTCGATAAAAATTCACTCCATTCATTCTCTATGGAGAATAGCACACACTTGTATCTCCGGACAGGAACGTCCTACAGACTCGTGGCTGCTACCGTTGGAACGGCAATAGTCCATATATGCTAGACGAATGAGGGTTGCAAGTCTCTAGCACCTTCCCTTCAAAAGTTATTCAACAAAAACCACTCGGCCAATCACAATCAATCACAAAACACACTTTGGCCAATATCTCCCGAACCGAACCTCGTACACTCTCCAAACCACCTTCCGTATACACTAATTACACCACGCTGAACACGTAGGAAGTGTCCCCAGCTCTCTACGACCTTCCCAAGCTGAGATACACAAAATCATGACCAAAGGAAGTGACGTATCTCCGCAACGGAAGCTCGTACAGACTCGGGGGTGCTACCGTTGGAAAGGCCGGCCCACTATTTCAATTCAAGGACCTTGGTTTCAAGTCTCTACGACCTTCCGTTCAAAAGTTATTCACCAAAAAGTAAGTGAGCCCAGGCTCACTTTGGGTAAAACCCCCTAATCCTAACCCTAACCCTAACCCTAACCCTAACCCTAACCCTAACCCTAACCCTAACCCTAACCCTAACCCTAACCCTAACCCTAACCCTAACCCTAACCCCCTAACCCTAACCCTAAACCCTAACCCTAACCCTAACCCTAACCCCTAACCCTAACCCTAACCCTAACCCTAACCCTAACCCTAACCCTGCTCCTAACCACTTTCTGGGAACACCATTTAGTTAGGCATTTTTCACCTCCCTCCACACTTAGACAATTTTCGATAAAAATTCACTCCATTCATTCTCTATGGAGAATAGCACACACTTGTATCTCCGGACAGGAACGTCCTACAGACTCGTGGCTGCTACCGTTGGAACGGCAATAGTCCATATATGCTAGACGAATGAGGGTTGCAAGTCTCTAGCACCTTCCCTTCAAAAGTTATTCAACAAAAACCACTCGGCCAATCACAATCAATCACAAAACACACTTTGGCCAATATCTCCCGAACCGAACCTCGTACACTCTCCAAACCACCTTCCGTATACACTAATTACACCACGCTGAACACGTAGGAAGTGTCCCCAGCTCTCTACGACCTTCCCAAGCTGAGATACACAAAATCATGACCAAAGGAAGTGACGTATCTCCGCAACGGAAGCTCGTACAGACTCGGGGGTGCTACCGTTGGAAAGGCCGGCCCACTATTTCAATTCAAGGACCTTGGTTTCAAGTCTCTACGACCTTCCGTTCAAAAGTTATTCACCAAAAAGTAAGTGAGCCCAGGCTCACTTTGGGTAAAACCCCCTAATCCTAACCCTAACCCTAACCCTAACCCTAACCCTAACCCTAACCCTAAC
>NW_027261261.1:0-20000 GCF_043641665.1 Enoplosus armatus | reverse complement strand
CAGGGGGAGGCAAGCTCAAGGTTGGGCTTAGGCAACACATCTCACACTGGTTAAGGTCAGGGAAAGGGGCCAGGCTAGTGCGTCGTCACCTACCAATCCACCAAAATGCTCAAAAGTACAGTCAAATCAAATCCACTCCAAATTGCCTGAAACGTGCTCCTAACCACTTTCTGGGAACACCATTTAGTTAGGCATTTTTCACCTCCCTCCACACTTAGGCATTTTTCGCTTCAAAATCACCCCATTCATTCCGGATGGGAAATATCACACACTTGTATCTCCGGACAGGAACGTCCTACAGACTCGTGGCTGCTACCGTTGGAACGGCAATAGTCCATATATGCTAGACGAATGAGGGTTGCAAGTCTCTAGCACCTTCCCTTCAAAAGTTATTCAACAAAAACCACTCGGCCAATCACAATCAATCACAAAACACACTTTGGCCAATATCTCCCGAACCGAACCTCGTACACTCTCCAAACCACCTTCCGTATACACTAATTACACCACGCTGAACACGTAGGAAGTGTCCCCAGCTCTCTACGACCTTCCCAAGCTGAGATACACAAAATCATGACCAAAGGAAGTGACGTATCTCCGCAACGGAAGCTCGTACAGACTCGGGGGTGCTACCGTTGGAAAGGCCGGCCCACTATTTCAATTCAAGGACCTTGGTTTCAAGTCTCTACGACCTTCCGTTCAAAAGTTATTCACCAAAAAGTAAGTGAGCCCAGGCTCACTTTGGGTAAAACCCCCTAATCCTAACCCTAACCCTAACCCTAACCCTAACCCTAACCCTAACCCTAACCCTAACCCTAACCCTAACCCTAACCCTAACCCTAACCCTAACCCCCTAACCCTAACCCTAAACCCTAACCCTAACCCTAACCCTAACCCCTAACCCTAACCCTAACCCTAACCCTAACCCTAACCCTAACCCTGCTCCTAACCACTTTCTGGGAACACCATTTAGTTAGGCATTTTTCACCTCCCTCCACACTTAGACAATTTTCGATAAAAATTCACTCCATTCATTCTCTATGGAGAATAGCACACACTTGTATCTCCGGACAGGAACGTCCTACAGACTCGTGGCTGCTACCGTTGGAACGGCAATAGTCCATATATGCTAGACGAATGAGGGTTGCAAGTCTCTAGCACCTTCCCTTCAAAAGTTATTCAACAAAAACCACTCGGCCAATCACAATCAATCACAAAACACACTTTGGCCAATATCTCCCGAACCGAACCTCGTACACTCTCCAAACCACCTTCCGTATACACTAATTACACCACGCTGAACACGTAGGAAGTGTCCCCAGCTCTCTACGACCTTCCCAAGCTGAGATACACAAAATCATGACCAAAGGAAGTGACGTATCTCCGCAACGGAAGCTCGTACAGACTCGGGGGTGCTACCGTTGGAAAGGCCGGCCCACTATTTCAATTCAAGGACCTTGGTTTCAAGTCTCTACGACCTTCCGTTCAAAAGTTATTCACCAAAAAGTAAGTGAGCCCAGGCTCACTTTGGGTAAAACCCCCTAATCCTAACCCTAACCCTAACCCTAACCCTAACCCTAACCCTAACCCTAACCCTAACCCTAACCCTAACCCTAACCCTAACCCTAACCCTAACCCTAACCCTAACCCCCTAACCCTAACCCTAAACCCTAACCCTAACCCTAACCCTAACCCCTAACCCTAACCCTAACCCTAACCCTAACCCTAACCCTAACCCTGCTCCTAACCACTTTCTGGGAACACCATTTAGTTAGGCATTTTTCACCTCCCTCCACACTTAGACAATTTTCGATAAAAATTCACTCCATTCATTCTCTATGGAGAATAGCACACACTTGTATCTCCGGACAGGAACGTCCTACAGACTCGTGGCTGCTACCGTTGGAACGGCAATAGTCCATATATGCTAGACGAATGAGGGTTGCAAGTCTCTAGCACCTTCCCTTCAAAAGTTATTCAACAAAAACCACTCGGCCAATCACAATCAATCACAAAACACACTTTGGCCAATATCTCCCGAACCGAACCTCGTACACTCTCCAAACCACCTTCCGTATACACTAATTACACCACGCTGAACACGTAGGAAGTGTCCCCAGCTCTCTACGACCTTCCCAAGCTGAGATACACAAAATCATGACCAAAGGAAGTGACGTATCTCCGCAACGGAAGCTCGTACAGACTCGGGGGTGCTACCGTTGGAAAGGCCGGCCCACTATTTCAATTCAAGGACCTTGGTTTCAAGTCTCTACGACCTTCCGTTCAAAAGTTATTCACCAAAAAGTAAGTGAGCCCAGGCTCACTTTGGGTAAAACCCCCTAATCCTAACCCTAACCCTAACCCTAACCCTAACCCTAACCCTAACCCTAACCCTAACCCTAACCCTAACCCTAACCCTAACCCTAACCCTAACCCTAACCCTAACCCCCTAACCCTAACCCTAAACCCTAACCCTAACCCTAACCCTAACCCCTAACCCTAACCCTAACCCTAACCCTAACCCTAACCCTAACCCTGCTCCTAACCACTTTCTGGGAACACCATTTAGTTAGGCATTTTTCACCTCCCTCCACACTTAGACAATTTTCGATAAAAATTCACTCCATTCATTCTCTATGGAGAATAGCACACACTTGTATCTCCGGACAGGAACGTCCTACAGACTCGTGGCTGCTACCGTTGGAACGGCAATAGTCCATATATGCTAGACGAATGAGGGTTGCAAGTCTCTAGCACCTTCCCTTCAAAAGTTATTCAACAAAAACCACTCGGCCAATCACAATCAATCACAAAACACACTTTGGCCAATATCTCCCGAACCGAACCTCGTACACTCTCCAAACCACCTTCCGTATACACTAATTACACCACGCTGAACACGTAGGAAGTGTCCCCAGCTCTCTACGACCTTCCCAAGCTGAGATACACAAAATCATGACCAAAGGAAGTGACGTATCTCCGCAACGGAAGCTCGTACAGACTCGGGGGTGCTACCGTTGGAAAGGCCGGCCCACTATTTCAATTCAAGGACCTTGGTTTCAAGTCTCTACGACCTTCCGTTCAAAAGTTATTCACCAAAAAGTAAGTGAGCCCAGGCTCACTTTGGGTAAAACCCCCTAATCCTAACCCTAACCCTAACCCTAACCCTAACCCTAACCCTAACCCTAACCCTAACCCTAACCCTAACCCTAACCCTAACCCTAACCCTAACCCTAACCCCCTAACCCTAACCCTAAACCCTAACCCTAACCCTAACCCTAACCCCTAACCCTAACCCTAACCCTAACCCTAACCCTAACCCTAACCCTGCTCCTAACCACTTTCTGGGAACACCATTTAGTTAGGCATTTTTCACCTCCCTCCACACTTAGACAATTTTCGATAAAAATTCACTCCATTCATTCTCTATGGAGAATAGCACACACTTGTATCTCCGGACAGGAACGTCCTACAGACTCGTGGCTGCTACCGTTGGAACGGCAATAGTCCATATATGCTAGACGAATGAGGGTTGCAAGTCTCTAGCACCTTCCCTTCAAAAGTTATTCAACAAAAACCACTCGGCCAATCACAATCAATCACAAAACACACTTTGGCCAATATCTCCCGAACCGAACCTCGTACACTCTCCAAACCACCTTCCGTATACACTAATTACACCACGCTGAACACGTAGGAAGTGTCCCCAGCTCTCTACGACCTTCCCAAGCTGAGATACACAAAATCATGACCAAAGGAAGTGACGTATCTCCGCAACGGAAGCTCGTACAGACTCGGGGGTGCTACCGTTGGAAAGGCCGGCCCACTATTTCAATTCAAGGACCTTGGTTTCAAGTCTCTACGACCTTCCGTTCAAAAGTTATTCACCAAAAAGTAAGTGAGCCCAGGCTCACTTTGGGTAAAACCCCCTAATCCTAACCCTAACCCTAACCCTAACCCTAACCCTAACCCTAACCCTAACCCTAACCCTAACCCTAACCCTAACCCTAACCCTAACCCCCTAACCCTAACCCTAAACCCTAACCCTAACCCTAACCCTAACCCCTAACCCTAACCCTAACCCTAACCCTAACCCTAACCCTAACCCTGCTCCTAACCACTTTCTGGGAACACCATTTAGTTAGGCATTTTTCACCTCCCTCCACACTTAGACAATTTTCGATAAAAATTCACTCCATTCATTCTCTATGGAGAATAGCACACACTTGTATCTCCGGACAGGAACGTCCTACAGACTCGTGGCTGCTACCGTTGGAACGGCAATAGTCCATATATGCTAGACGAATGAGGGTTGCAAGTCTCTAGCACCTTCCCTTCAAAAGTTATTCAACAAAAACCACTCGGCCAATCACAATCAATCACAAAACACACTTTGGCCAATATCTCCCGAACCGAACCTCGTACACTCTCCAAACCACCTTCCGTATACACTAATTACACCACGCTGAACACGTAGGAAGTGTCCCCAGCTCTCTACGACCTTCCCAAGCTGAGATACACAAAATCATGACCAAAGGAAGTGACGTATCTCCGCAACGGAAGCTCGTACAGACTCGGGGGTGCTACCGTTGGAAAGGCCGGCCCACTATTTCAATTCAAGGACCTTGGTTTCAAGTCTCTACGACCTTCCGTTCAAAAGTTATTCACCAAAAAGTAAGTGAGCCCAGGCTCACTTTGGGTAAAACCCCCTAATCCTAACCCTAACCCTAACCCTAACCCTAACCCTAACCCTAACCCTAACCCTAACCCTAACCCTAACCCTAACCCTAACCCTAACCCTAACCCTAACCCCCTAACCCTAACCCTAAACCCTAACCCTAACCCTAACCCTAACCCCTAACCCTAACCCTAACCCTAACCCTAACCCTAACCCTAACCCTGCTCCTAACCACTTTCTGGGAACACCATTTAGTTAGGCATTTTTCACCTCCCTCCACACTTAGACAATTTTCGATAAAAATTCACTCCATTCATTCTCTATGGAGAATAGCACACACTTGTATCTCCGGACAGGAACGTCCTACAGACTCGTGGCTGCTACCGTTGGAACGGCAATAGTCCATATATGCTAGACGAATGAGGGTTGCAAGTCTCTAGCACCTTCCCTTCAAAAGTTATTCAACAAAAACCACTCGGCCAATCACAATCAATCACAAAACACACTTTGGCCAATATCTCCCGAACCGAACCTCGTACACTCTCCAAACCACCTTCCGTATACACTAATTACACCACGCTGAACACGTAGGAAGTGTCCCCAGCTCTCTACGACCTTCCCAAGCTGAGATACACAAAATCATGACCAAAGGAAGTGACGTATCTCCGCAACGGAAGCTCGTACAGACTCGGGGGTGCTACCGTTGGAAAGGCCGGCCCACTATTTCAATTCAAGGACCTTGGTTTCAAGTCTCTACGACCTTCCGTTCAAAAGTTATTCACCAAAAAGTAAGTGAGCCCAGGCTCACTTTGGGTAAAACCCCCTAATCCTAACCCTAACCCTAACCCTAACCCTAACCCTAACCCTAACCCTAACCCTAACCCTAACCCTAACCCTAACCCTAACCCTAACCCTAACCCTAACCCTAACCCCTAACCCTAACCCAAAATCATGACCAAAGGAAGTGACGTATCTCCGCAACGGAAGCTCGTACAGACTCGGGGGTGCTACCGTTGGAAAGCTTGACCCAGAGTGTTTATTCAAAAGTGTTGGATTCAAGTCTCTACGACCTTGCGTTCAAAAGTTATTAAAGAAAAACGAACTGCACCGGGGTGCAATTTCGGTAAAACCTCCTAATCCTAACCCTAACCCTTCCTATCACAAGTTATTCAAGAATAGCTGATCCTCAAATAGCTGATCGTGGTTTTTACCCCTATTCCTAACCCTAACCCTAACCCTAACCCTAACCCCTAACCCCTAAACCCTAACCCTAACCCTAACCCCTAACCCCTAAACCCTAACCCTAACCCTAACCCTAACCCTAACCCTAACCCTAACCCACACTGGTTAAGGTCAGGGAAAGGGGCCAGGCTAGTGCGTCGTCACCTACCAATCCACCAAAATGCTCAAAAGTACAGTCAAATCAAATCCACTCCAAATTGCCTGAAACGTGCTCCTAACCACTTTCTGGGAACACCATTTAGTTAGGCATTTTTCACCTCCCTCCACACTTAGAGAATTTTCGATAAAAATTCACTCCATTCATTCTCTATGGAGAATGTCACACACTTGTATCTCCGGACAGGAACGTCCTACAGACTCGTGGCTGCTACCGTTGGAACGGCAATAGTCCATATATGCTAGACGAATGAGGGTTGCAAGTCTCTAGCACCTTCCCTTCAAAAGTTATTCAACAAAAACCACTCGGCCAATCACAATCAATCACAAAACACACTTTGGCCAATATCTCCCGAACCGAACCTCGTACACTCTCCAAACCACCTTCCGTATACACTAATTACACCACGCTGAACACGTAGCAAGTGTCCCCAGCTCTCTACGACCTTCCCAAGCTGAGATACAAACTTTTGCTACCAAAGGAAGTGACGTATCTCCGCAACGGAAGCGAGTACACACTCGGGGGTGCTACCGTTGGAAAGGCCGTAGTCGATATAGGGGGGACGTATCTTGGTTTCAAGTGTCTACGACCTTCCTATCACAAGTTATTCAAGAATAAGTCATCCTCAAATCAGTCATCGTGGTTTTTACCCCTATTCCTAACCCTAACCCTAACCCTAACCCTAACCCTAACCCCCTAACCCTAACCCTAAACCCTAACCCTAACCCTAACCCTAACCCCTAACCCTAACCCTAACCCTAACCCTAACCCTAACCCTAACCCTGCTCCTAACCACTTTCTGGGAACACCATTTAGTTAGGCATTTTTCACCTCCCTCCACACTTAGACAATTTTCGATAAAAATTCACTCCATTCATTCTCTATGGAGAATAGCACACACTTGTATCTCCGGACAGGAACGTCCTACAGACTCGTGGCTGCTACCGTTGGAACGGCAATAGTCCATATATGCTAGACGAATGAGGGTTGCAAGTCTCTAGCACCTTCCCTTCAAAAGTTATTCAACAAAAACCACTCGGCCAATCACAATCAATCACAAAACACACTTTGGCCAATATCTCCCGAACCGAACCTCGTACACTCTCCAAACCACCTTCCGTATACACTAATTACACCACGCTGAACACGTAGGAAGTGTCCCCAGCTCTCTACGACCTTCCCAAGCTGAGATACACAAAATCATGACCAAAGGAAGTGACGTATCTCCGCAACGGAAGCTCGTACAGACTCGGGGGTGCTACCGTTGGAAAGGCCGGCCCACTATTTCAATTCAAGGACCTTGGTTTCAAGTCTCTACGACCTTCCGTTCAAAAGTTATTCACCAAAAAGTAAGTGAGCCCAGGCTCACTTTGGGTAAAACCCCCTAATCCTAACCCTAACCCTAACCCTAACCCTAACCCTAACCCTAACCCTAACCCTAACCCTAACCCTAACCCTAACCCTAACCCTAACCCTAACCCCCTAACCCTAACCCTAAACCCTAACCCTAACCCTAACCCTAACCCCTAACCCTAACCCTAACCCTAACCCTAACCCTAACCCTAACCCTGCTCCTAACCACTTTCTGGGAACACCATTTAGTTAGGCATTTTTCACCTCCCTCCACACTTAGACAATTTTCGATAAAAATTCACTCCATTCATTCTCTATGGAGAATAGCACACACTTGTATCTCCGGACAGGAACGTCCTACAGACTCGTGGCTGCTACCGTTGGAACGGCAATAGTCCATATATGCTAGACGAATGAGGGTTGCAAGTCTCTAGCACCTTCCCTTCAAAAGTTATTCAACAAAAACCACTCGGCCAATCACAATCAATCACAAAACACACTTTGGCCAATATCTCCCGAACCGAACCTCGTACACTCTCCAAACCACCTTCCGTATACACTAATTACACCACGCTGAACACGTAGGAAGTGTCCCCAGCTCTCTACGACCTTCCCAAGCTGAGATACACAAAATCATGACCAAAGGAAGTGACGTATCTCCGCAACGGAAGCTCGTACAGACTCGGGGGTGCTACCGTTGGAAAGGCCGGCCCACTATTTCAATTCAAGGACCTTGGTTTCAAGTCTCTACGACCTTCCGTTCAAAAGTTATTCACCAAAAAGTAAGTGAGCCCAGGCTCACTTTGGGTAAAACCCCCTAATCCTAACCCTAACCCTAACCCTAACCCTAACCCTAACCCTAACCCTAACCCTAACCCTAACCCTAACCCTAACCCTAACCCTAACCCTAACCCTAACCCCTAACCCTAACCCAAAATCATGACCAAAGGAAGTGACGTATCTCCGCAACGGAAGCTCGTACAGACTCGGGGGTGCTACCGTTGGAAAGCTTGACCCAGAGTGTTTATTCAAAAGTGTTGGATTCAAGTCTCTACGACCTTGCGTTCAAAAGTTATTAAAGAAAAACGAACTGCACCGGGGTGCAATTTCGGTAAAACCTCCTAATCCTAACCCTAACCCTTCCTATCACAAGTTATTCAAGAATAGCTGATCCTCAAATAGCTGATCGTGGTTTTTACCCCTATTCCTAACCCTAACCCTAACCCTAACCCTAACCCCTAACCCCTAAACCCTAACCCTAACCCTAACCCCTAACCCCTAAACCCTAACCCTAACCCTAACCCTAACCCTAACCCTAACCCTAACCCACACTGGTTAAGGTCAGGGAAAGGGGCCAGGCTAGTGCGTCGTCACCTACCAATCCACCAAAATGCTCAAAAGTACAGTCAAATCAAATCCACTCCAAATTGCCTGAAACGTGCTCCTAACCACTTTCTGGGAACACCATTTAGTTAGGCATTTTTCACCTCCCTCCACACTTAGAGAATTTTCGATAAAAATTCACTCCATTCATTCTCTATGGAGAATGTCACACACTTGTATCTCCGGACAGGAACGTCCTACAGACTCGTGGCTGCTACCGTTGGAACGGCAATAGTCCATATATGCTAGACGAATGAGGGTTGCAAGTCTCTAGCACCTTCCCTTCAAAAGTTATTCAACAAAAACCACTCGGCCAATCACAATCAATCACAAAACACACTTTGGCCAATATCTCCCGAACCGAACCTCGTACACTCTCCAAACCACCTTCCGTATACACTAATTACACCACGCTGAACACGTAGCAAGTGTCCCCAGCTCTCTACGACCTTCCCAAGCTGAGATACAAACTTTTGCTACCAAAGGAAGTGACGTATCTCCGCAACGGAAGCGAGTACACACTCGGGGGTGCTACCGTTGGAAAGGCCGTAGTCGATATAGGGGGGACGTATCTTGGTTTCAAGTGTCTACGACCTTCCTATCACAAGTTATTCAAGAATAAGTCATCCTCAAATCAGTCATCGTGGTTTTTACCCCTATTCCTAACCCTAACCCTAACCCTAACCCTAGCCCAGGCTCACTTTGGGTAAAACCCCCTAATCCTAACCCTAACCCTAACCCTAACCCCTAACCCCTAACCCTAACCCTAAACCACTCGGCCAATCACAATCAATCACAAAACACACTTTGGCCAATATCTCCCGAACCGAACCTCGTACACTCTCCAAACCACCTTCCGTATACACTAATTACACCACGCTGAACACGTAGCAAGTGTCCCCAGCTCTCTACGACCTTCCCAAGCTGAGATACACACAATTTCCGGTCAAAAAGTGACGTATCTCCGCACCGGAAGCTCGTACAGACTCGGGGGTGCTACCGTTGGAACGGCCGTAGTCGATATAGGGGGGACGTATCTTGGTTTCGAGTGTCTACGACCTTCCTATCACAAGTTATTCAAGAATATATCATCCTCAAATATATCATCGTGGTTTTTACCCCTATTCCTAACCCTAACCCTAACCCTAACCCCTAACCCTAACCCTAACCCTAACCCTAACCCTAACCCTAACCCTAACCCTAACCCTAACCCTAACCCCCAAACACTAACCCTCACCTCTCCTCTATCCTTACCCTAACCAACACAGGGGGAGGCAAGCTCAAGGTTGGGCTTAGGCAACACATCTCACACTGGTTAAGGTCAGGGAAAGGGGCCAGGCTAGTGCGTCGTCACCTACCAATCCACCAAAATGCTCAAAAGTACAGTCAAATCAAATCCACTCCAAATTGCCTGAAACGTGCTCCTAACCACTTTCTGGGAACACCATTTAGTTAGGCATTTTTCACCTCCCTCCACACTTAGGCATTTTTCGCTTCAAAATCACCCCATTCATTCCGGATGGGAAATATCACACACTTGTATCTCCGGACAGGAACGTCCTACAGACTCGTGGCTGCTACCGTTGGAACGGCAATAGTCCATATATGCTAGACGAATGAGGGTTGCAAGTCTCTAGCACCTTCCCTTCAAAAGTTATTCAACAAAAACCACTCGGCCAATCACAATCAATCACAAAACACACTTTGGCCAATATCTCCCGAACCGAACCTCGTACACTCTCCAAACCACCTTCCGTATACACTAATTACACCACGCTGAACACGTAGGAAGTGTCCCCAGCTCTCTACGACCTTCCCAAGCTGAGATACACAAAATCATGACCAAAGGAAGTGACGTATCTCCGCAACGGAAGCTCGTACAGACTCGGGGGTGCTACCGTTGGAAAGCTTGACCCAGAGTGTTTATTCAAAAGTGTTGGATTCAAGTCTCTACGACCTTGCGTTCAAAAGTTATTAAAGAAAAACGAACTGCACCGGGGTGCAATTTCGGTAAAACCTCCTAATCCTAACCCTAACCCTAACCCTAACCCCTAACCCTAACCCTAACCCTAACCCCTAACCCCTAACCCTAACCCTAACCCTAACCCTAACCCTAACCCCTAACCCTAACCCTAACCCTAACCCTAACCCTAACCCTAACCCCTAACCCTAACCCCCTTTGGGTAAAACCCCCTAATCCTAACCCCTAACCCTAACCCTAACCCTAACCCTAACCCTAACCCTAACCCCTAACCCTAACCCCTAACCCTAACCCTAACCCACCCTAACCCTAACCCTAACCCTAACCCTAACCCTAACCCTACGGCAATCGCCGTGGCCAACCTACGGTGCCACAACACTGGGGAGCCAACTGGGGGAGGGCCCGAGCACCACCTGCCCCCAATAGGGGGTGGGGTCCTAACCCACGTCCTAACCCTAATGCTCAAAAGTACAGTCAAATCAAATCCACTCCAAATTGCCTGAAACGTGCTCCTAACCACTTTCTGGGAACACCATTTAGTTAGGCATTTTTCACCTCCCTCCACACTTAGACAATTTTCGCTACAAAATTCACTCCATTCATTCTCTATGGAGAATAGCACACACTTGTATCTCCGGACAGGAACGTCCTACAGACTCGTGGCTGCTACCGTTGGAACGGCAATAGTCCATATATGCTAGACGAATGAGGGTTGCAAGTCTCTAGCACCTTCCCTTCAAAAGTTAGCAGACAAAAACCACTCGGCCAATCACAATCAATCACAAAACACACTTTGGCCAATATCTCCCGAACCGAACCTCGTACAGTCTCCAAACCACCTTCCGTATACACTAATTACACCACGCTGAACACGTAGGAAGTTCCCCAGCTCTCTACGACCTTCCCAAGCTGAGATACACAAAATCATGACCAAAGGAAGTGACGTATCTCCGCAACGGAAGCTCGTACACACTCGGGGGTGCTACCGTTGGAAAGGCCGGCCCACTATTTCAATTCAAGGACCTTGGTTTCAAGTCTCTACGACCTTCCGTTCAAAAGTTATTCACCAAAAAGTAAGTGAGCCCAGGCTCACTTTGGGTAAAACCCCCTAATCCCTAACCCTAACCCTAACCCTAACCCTATCCCAACCCAAGCCCTAAACCTAACCAATCCCAAACCAAGCCCTAAACCTAATCCAATCCCAATCCAAGCCCTAAACATAACCCAATCCCAACCCAAGCCCTAAACCTAGCCTTAACCCAGCCTAAGCCCTAAACCTAACCTTATCCCAACCTAAATCCCACACTAACGGAAGAGGTGAAAGATTAGACATGATATTGAATACATAGGGCTTTCATTATTTCATTATTTAATTAATTAGTAGCGGGAAACAAAGGGTTAAAGAAATTGCTTAGAACTTAATTAAGGGGTTAATATATAGGGTAATTCATATAAACATATTTTCTAGGTAGCACCAATATGGGTTTAAAGCTAAAAACAGTATTAACAGATAGGAAATTACAAAACAATCAGTAGACAAAGGGTTAAACATATTTGGATAATTTAATACAATGTAGGACACAAAATGGGAACATACTTTATTATTGGGTGGGATGCAAAACTAAATATAGTACTAAAAGATAGGGAATTATATAACAATCGGCATACAAAGGGTTAATCAAAAAAACTTCAGACACGAACTGGGAACATAATTTATTATTAGGAGGGATGTACAATTAAAAACAGTATTAAATACATAGGGAATTAAAAAACAAATGGAATACAAAGGGTTAATAAAAATTCATAATTTATTTCATAATTAATACAAACTTCAGACACAAATTGGGAACGTAATTTATTATTAGGAGGAATGTACAATTAAAAACAGTATTAAATACATAGGGAATTAAAAAACAACTGGAATACAAGGGGTTAACTTAATGGGGAAAACGAAACTTAGTGGGGCATCAAAGGCAAAAGGGGAACTTGAAACAGCTTACAACTAGAGGAGCAGGGGAAAGTCTCTCACTCTCAATTCGACTACGGACGGAGAAACACCTGACTGCATTACAGCCGCTGGTTCATAAATTTTGTTCATTTTGAGTGTGCTTTGGCCTGAAGAAGACCTATATTGGTCGAAACGTCGCCAGACGGGCACACTATTTTGATTTAATACATTCGGTACATTTATTTTTTTTGATTTTTTGATTTTTTGAATTTTATTTATTTATTTATTTTTTTTTTTTTTTTTGAGTTTTCAAAGCTAAATAAGTTATTTACATTAAAAAACAAGTTTTATTTCATTTTATTTCATTTAAGGTTTATAAAAACAATTTCAAAAAAACAATTCATTAACCCCTTCACCACTGTCATCATGGGTGGATGGGGGAATGAGTGGACCGAGGTTCGCTACGGCAATCGCCGTGGCCAACCTACGGTGCCACAACACTGGGGAGCCAACTGGGGGAGGGCCCGAGCACCACCTGCCCCCAATAGGGGGTGGGGTCCTAACCCACGTCCTAACCAGCCTGTGCCTCCCTCAGGCAATTCGGCTCGCTACTTTGGACCCCAATCGCGGTCCTACGCTGCAGTGACCCGACAAGCAGTCCCCGGACGGACTAATCCAGGTCCAAGGGGACCGATACGTGATCAGGGTCAACGTCAACAACCGACGGACCCTGGTTTTGGAAAACTGGTTCGCCAGTTGCATTCGGTGATCAAGATGGTTCACCATTTGCAGAATGTGGTTCAGAAAACGGGGAAGCCTGATCCACTGATGATCTCCCGCATGGTGGAAACCTTATCCACCATGATTAAACCAGCAGCACCCACTTCCAGAACTATGGATTTTATAGTGGGGAACGCTAAAAACTGGGGGTGTACTACCCTCATGATATTGGAGGACCACTATACAGCAGGTTTAGAGACTGTTTTGTCTGATCTCAAGAACGACCTGACTCCAGAGTGGAAACAAGCTTTTGAGGTGGCCGCGAGATGGGCCAGAAAAAATCTACCCCGCATGAAACAAGAGGTGATCGATCATGCGGAGGCAATGATCGCTACATGCAGGGAGATGGACACGGAGTCCGTCGAACAGCAATCTCTCCCTGAGTTGGACACTACAAGACAAGCTACGGCTACACAACAGGTGTCACAGTCACAACAAACACATAGACCACAACAAACACAAACACTCCACTCAACACAGAAACAAGCATCCATCAAACACACTGTGGCCACCATGACGGACCAGGGGTCAGACTGGTCACCAGAACCTCCTCGCAGGGGTGAAGAGGTATCGGAGGTCCAGCCTCCTTCGCCTTTCCCACCGATAAAACCTAGGGAACGCAGATCTCTGCGGAGGGGGAAGAGATACGCTCCGGGGGTGGTTCCAGAGGACAGTTTTGACTTTGACATTGTCAGTATGGGAGAGGAGGGACCGAGGAGGGACCCTATTCTCAGAGGAACACCAGCAGTGAGCACGGAGCCACTGGAAAGGGATGAGGAGAATAGGCGGGATGCCACTCCACTCTTGAATCCGATTCAGGATGCGGACATTCCCAAGCAGGGAATATCAACGGGAATTCAGGTGTCAGCCATGGTCCATCAGGAACCTAGTCCCCCACAGGATGCCCTGGGGTGGGACGAGGACTCCCTGAATAATGACTCATTGGATGATTTTACCTCCACTCCGAAACCAAAGGAATTTAAGGCCAAAAGGCACATCAATACAGACCGCAAGATGGTGGAATGGGGATTGAGTGTTGGTAAAAAGTGGTTAATAGTTGGGGATTCCAACTTATCCAGGATTCCGCCTTACTGCATTCCCGACCTACAGATCGAAAGTTACCCGGGGGGTAATTTTCGACATGCCCAATCCTTTATTGCCAAAGCAACAACCCACACAGTGGTGGAGAAAGTGGTCCTCGCATTCGGACTGAATTGTAGAGGACAACGAGCAAAGGAAACCGCAGTGAAACAAATGCAAGCAGCTGTCAGAACAGCTAAGAACCGATTCCCATATGCTGAAATATGGGTCCCAGAGATAAATTTCTCGACTCGGTTGACCACTTTGGAGAAGAGCACTTTAAGAAAGCTCAATGAACACCTCTTAAGGAACTTACCTTACATCCCAGCACTGGCGAGTGAGGAGTTCCACACAGAGGGTGACGGCATACATTGGACCAAAGATACTGCTCGGGCAATGCTCACTCATTGGGCGACGTATTTAAACTTAAGAGCCCCGTAAGCCTCGCAGAAGGGGGGAATAAGGGGTCAAAACCCCTTTTGTCCCAAAATGTAATGGTGCTGGCTAAAAACTTGAGCCTTTCTCAGGCACAATGGACTCTTCTGAATCGAGGATTGACTTTTATCCCAACAATAAATTTAATTAAAAATCAAGGACGACAGCTTGAATTGGACATTCAAAATTATCACAGAAGAGTAAAATTAGCGACATTTTTCAAAAATACAGGAAAACGAACACAATTAGCACCTTTTACACCACCGTCTATGTGGACTCCACCACTTGAGGACTTACCACCAGAAGTTAGGGCTTTAGTCAAGAAAGATCAAAAGGATTTCCATAAACATTTCAAACCATATAGGGAAAAGCAAAATTTGTCACAAGAGGAACAGGAGGCTGTTAAGGAGTTAATACAAAACACACATATAGTTATTAAGCCGGCGGATAAAGGAAGTGTAGTCGTGGTTCTTGGGAGGGATCAATATATATTGGAGGCCAATCGTCAATTGAATGATAAAACTTATTATGTAAAGTTAAAGGAACCAATTTTCTTGAAAACAGTGCCCATTGTACACCAAATTATTGACACATTGTACAAGAAGAAATATATTAATGCTAAGCAAAAGCAGTATTTAAAGGGTGATTGTGAACCTAGGGCACGGAGATTCTATATCTTACCTAAGATCCACAAGGATCCACAAAAGTGGACGGTACCATCAGAAGTCCCGCCAGGCAGACCAATAGTGTCTGACTGTGGCAGTGAGACGTACCAAACGGCCGAATATATAGATCATTATTTAAATCCGTTATCGATTAAACATCCCTCATATATCAAAGACACGTACCATTTCATCAGCATAGTCAAAAATTTAAAAATTCCGGCAACTTCATTTTTCTTTACAATTGATATCGATTCTCTTTACACAAATATTGATACCAAAGCAGGTTTAGTGACAGTTAACAATATTTTTCAAAAATATCCAGACCAAAAGCGGCCAGATAAGGAGTTGTTACAACTTTTGGAAATTAATTTGACAAAAAACGATTTCGAATTCAATAAGGAATATTTTCTACAAATTAAAGGCACAGCCATGGGCAAGAAATTTGCTCCTGCATATGCAAATATCTTCATGGCGGATTGGGAGGAGAAAGCCTTGGAAAAGTGTGGTAAGAAGCCTCTTCACTATCTTCGATATTTGGACGATATATTTGGTATTTGGACTTATTCAAAAGAAGACTTTCTAGAATTCATAAACATTTTAGATACCCATGATGCATCTATCAGATTGAAATACATTTCCAATGATCACTCAATTGATTTTCTGGTATACAAAGGGACAAATTTTAATCAGGATCAAACATTAGACACTAAAGTATATTTCAAGGAAACGGATACACACGCCTTACTTTTCAAAACAAGTTTCCACCCAAAACATACTTATAGGGGATTAATTAAGTCACAATTAACTAGGTTTAAACGGATTTGTACACAACAACAAGATTTCATGGAGGCAGTAAAAATTCTCTTTAAGGCGTTAAGACAACGAGGTTACTCGAGGTCATTTTTGAGACATTGTCTCAAGACTTTCCAGGTTTCAAAACCAAAGACCCAAAAATGTTTGATTCCTTTAATTTCTAATTTTTCAACCATGAGTAGGAGACTCAACCACCAATTTAAAAATAATTACCAAGCAATCATAGAGAATTCGGGACTGTTACAAAATCATCAAGTAATTTCGGCGTACAGGAGAAATCTAAATTTGAGAGATTACCTGGTAAGAGCAAAACTCCCATCTTTGCAACAAATAGATAAGACTAATTCGCTATCAGGGATTTTTGTAAAACTTAAATATGTACATAACAAAGTTAAGAGAACAATCTTTAAACTCCCACAGAGTTTCAACCCACATACCTCAAATTGTATTTATTTGATTTTCTGTTCTAAGTGTGGGAGACAATATATTGGAGAAACCAAAAATTCAATCATAATTAGAATGACTCAACACAGATACATGATAAGAAATAATAAAGAAACTCAAATTCCTTTGATTCAACATTTTATTTTGCACGGTTTGCAATCAGTCAGAGTGTCGGGCATCCAAAGTAATTCATCTTGGACAGACAATGAGAGAAAGAAAATGGAAAGGAAATGGATATTTTTATTGGACACAAAACAACCAAATGGATTAAATTTGAAATACAATTGATAACATGAATAGATACGGGGGAGGGGGGAGGGTTCTAGATACTTAATTCGATAGGGGAACGGGTTTATAGTTGATCTTTAACCCCAATGTTAGTGGACTTCGAACCTCATCCCAAATCCCAACCCAAGCCCTAAACCTAACCAATCCCAACCCAAGCCCTAAACCTAACCCAATCCCAACCCAAGCCCTAAACCTAACCAATCCCAAACCAAGCCCTAAACCTAATCCAATCCCAATCCAAGCCCTAAACATAACCCAATCCCAACCCAAGCCCTAAACCTAGCCTTAACCCAGCCTAAGCCCTAAACCTAACCTTATCCCAACCTAAATCCCACACTAACGGAAGAGGTGAAAGATTAGACATGATATTGAATACATAGGGCTTTCATTATTTCATTATTTAATTAATTAGTAGCGGGAAACAAAGGGTTAAAGAAATTGCTTAGAACTTAATTAAGGGGTTAATATATAGGGTAATTCATATAAACATATTTTCTAGGTAGCACCAATATGGGTTTAAAGCTAAAAACAGTATTAACAGATAGGAAATTACAAAACAATCAGTAGACAAAGGGTTAAACATATTTGGATAATTTAATACAATGTAGGACACAAAATGGGAACATACTTTATTATTGGGTGGGATGCAAAACTAAATATAGTACTAAAAGATAGGGAATTATATAACAATCGGCATACAAAGGGTTAATCAAAAAAACTTCAGACACGAACTGGGAACATAATTTATTATTAGGAGGGATGTACAATTAAAAACAGTATTAAATACATAGGGAATTAAAAAACAAATGGAATACAAAGGGTTAATAAAAATTCATAATTTATTTCATAATTAATACAAACTTCAGACACAAATTGGGAACGTAATTTATTATTAGGAGGAATGTACAATTAAAAACAGTATTAAATACATAGGGAATTAAAAAACAACTGGAATACAAGGGGTTAACTTAATGGGGAAAACGAAACTTAGTGGGGCATCAAAGGCAAAAGGGGAACTTGAAACAGCTTACAACTAGAGGAGCAGGGGAAAGTCTCTCACTCTCAATTCGACTACGGACGGAGAAACACCTGACTGCATTACAGCCGCTGGTTCATAAATTTTGTTCATTTTGAGTGTGCTTTGGCCTGAAGAAGACCTATATTGGTCGAAACGTCGCCAGACGGGCACACTATTTTGATTTAATACATTCGGTACATTTATTTTTTTTGATTTTTTGATTTTTTGAATTTTATTTATTTATTTTTTTTTGAGTTTTCAAAGCTAAATAAGTTATTTACATTAAAAAACAAGTTTTATTTCATTTTATTTCATTTAAGGTTTATAAAAACAATTTCAAAAAAACAATTCATTAACCCCTTCACCACTGTCATCATGGGTGGATGGGGGAATGAGTGGACCGAGGTTCGCTACGGCAATCGCCGTGGCCAACCTACGGTGCCACAACACTGGGGAGCCAACTGGGGGAGGGCCCGAGCACCACCTGCCCCCAATAGGGGGTGGGGTCCTAACCCACGTCCTAGCCCAGGCTCACTTTGGGTAAAACCCCCTAATCCTAACCCTAACCCTAACCCTAAATGACTCCTCTTTCCTAGCCCTAACCTTTACTTTTCCCTAACCCTAACCACTTCCCTCCCCTGACTCTAATCCGAACCACTCCCCTTTAAAATAAATAAATAAATTAATAATTAATGAATCACGGGGTTAT
Organism: Enoplosus armatus; assembly: GCF_043641665.1. Taxonomy (NCBI): domain Eukaryota; kingdom Metazoa; phylum Chordata; class Actinopteri; order Centrarchiformes; family Enoplosidae; genus Enoplosus; species Enoplosus armatus. The sequence goes on along the minus strand of NW_027261261.1, from coordinate 1,026 downwards.
AAATAGATACATGGGGATTAAAGGGTTAAAAAATTCACTTCATGGGGTTGTTAATTCATTTCATAGGGGTATTAAGGGGTTAAAACAGAAAAACAAGGTGGGAAACAAAAAACACAGAGTGAAGCCTAAATTGGGAAAAGGGGCGGGTATAACAGAGGAGCGGCCACGGAGTTCATTCTGGCTTTGATCTTCGTAGAGTGCACACCTAACAGAGACACTGCAAGACCAAGTTACTTTTTGACATTTTTATTTCATTTTTAGTGTGCCTGACCTGAGGAAGACCCACGGGGTCGAAACGTTGTCCTTGGCACACGTTATTTTGCAAAACAAATTGTTTTTTGTTTAATTTTTTTTGAAAACAGACATTTGATTTTATTTTTTTATTTTTTATTTTTTATTACATAGATACATTTTATTTTCATTACATATAACATTTTTATTGATCACATATATAACAAAGGCGAAATTGCAGACCACATTAACAACTAAAGACAGACACAAAACACATGGACATGGACGATTTTGGCGGGGCCTGGACCCAAGTCCGTTATGGCCGGAGGCGCCAGCACTTTGGCCAGGCTGATTGGGACCGCGGGTACGGGGGAAGTCGGGGGATGGACAGAGCACCTCCCGTCCCACTTCGTGGACGGGCTCAGTTCCCCTTTCCTAAACCTAGCCTTAACCCAGCCTAAGCCCTAAACCTAACCTTATCCCAACCTAAATCCCACACTAACGGAAGAGGTGAAAGATTAGACATGATATTGAATACATAGGGCTTTCATTATTTAATTAATTAGTAGCGGGAAACAAAGGGTTAAAGAAATTGATTAGAACTTAATTAAGGGGTTAATATATAGGGTAATTCATATAAACATATTTTCTAGGTAGCACCAATATGGGTTTAAAGCTAAAAACAGTATTAACAGATAGGAAATTACAAAACAATCAGTAGACAAAGGGTTAAACATATTTGGATAATTTAATACAATGTAGGACACAAAATGGGAACATAATTTATTATTGGGT